>NC_042626.1:9779038-9854038 GCF_901001135.1 Rhinatrema bivittatum | reverse complement strand
AGAATGGGCAGTATCAGTGCAAGCTTCTCACACACACACACACGCACACCCCTCCATCCACAGAACACGTAGAGCATGGGCAGTATCAGTGCAAGCTTCTCACACACACACACACACACACACACACCCCTCCATCCACAGAACACGTAGAGCATGGGCAGTGCAAGCTTCCCCCAAGTGCTTCCAGCCTGCTATGGAAGGGCTTATCTTATCTTTTACTTCCAAAATGACTGGTGAAAGTCAAATCAAGTGTAAATTAAATAAATAGGTAAAAGGGTATGAGGGAGATTACATGAGAACAGGAGTGCGCTATACTGGGTCTGACCAGTTCTCCTTCCAGCCCAGAATCCGTCCAACAGCAAACAATCCAGGTCACTTCAAAGCAGCCGAGCTCTTCTCCCTGATGTTTCCCGCCAGCTCCCTGCAGTCAGAGGCTGCGTGCCCAGGGCTATCTGGACCTGTCCTTCAGAAACCTGTCTAAACTAAACCCAGCTCCCTCTCTGCTAAGGCTCCCAGTAGAGGCTGATTCTTGCCAGATTGCGAGGACGATTTTCCGTATTTTAGGGAATGCAGACGTGCCCCCCCCGAGCACGGCCAGCAAGCCACAGCAATGATCTTTGGTTACCGCGGATCTGAGCCGGCTCTGACGTGAACGGCCCCGTAAGCCCGAGCAGTACGCCGAGCCACACCCTGTGCTGTTTCAGTGAAGTCCGAAATACACGGCGGGAAAGGCAGGGGTGGAATTTTATTCCATCTTTTTCAGTTCAACCGTTTGACAAACGTGATGACAAAAGTGCCTCAAAAGGCTGAGGAAGGGGAAGCCGGAGGGGACTCCTCGCGGATCAGCAGTCCGCGTGTCTGGAACGGAGTCCATGGCCGTCCTTTGGCAGGTTCCAATCTCTCTCGCTGACAGACGAGTGGAAGATTAAAACGGGGCGACACCGCTCTCTCTCAAGAATATTCTCTATTACCGCCCCCGCTCAGGAGCGTCTAATCCTCACATTAGAAGCCAAGCAATTTGATTTTTTTTTACCGCTGGAGGGATTAAAGTTTAAGGGCCTTTGGCTGCATGGACCCAATGGGTTTGGTGTGGCAAGTAGAGAGAGGGGATGGCTTGTCCGCCGGCATTTCTCTGCCAAGTCTGCTCGTTTATGGGCCGGCTGTCCGCTCTGCATTCTGTCAGCAGGGTTTGCACTGGATCCTGGTAAAAAAAAAAAGAAAATCAGAGCCTGACGTGGCTCCCTCCTCAGTAAGGGGCCGAGCACGGCTCTAGACTTGCTTCAGCCACACCAATGCAGGTCAGAGCGGCAGAGTTTAGGTCAAAGTTTTTAAAAATTACATATATCAATTTGCATATATTTTCTCTTTTTAAAGATAGTAGGTAATTTATCATCTGGGATCTTGTGCTTTGTCTTCCAAGCCATGGACGCTGCTTTAAGCCGCTCGCCGACCCCTCTGCTGCTCCACTCTGTAGCCACGTTTCTGTTCTTCAAGATGGGGGGGGGGGGGGGAAGAGTAGGACGCAACAGCGGGGAAAGAACAAGGCACCATCCTCCAGTGAACACAATTTGCATATTCGTTACAGAAAAGCTTGCAACATCTGCATAAAAACATTAAAAAAAAAAAAAAACCTCCGCCAGTATGGACAGCGTATTCTTCACTGTTCAATTAAAGAAAAAAAAAAAGTTTCCTTAGCAACAAGCAGCCTGAAGGCTGCGCCAGGGGGCCGTCCAATTCCGCGTCCGCTACATCTGGGCTCCGAGTTTCCATCTCACCAGATGCAGCGGGGGACAGGGAGCGAACAGGACGGCGGCACCCGGATGGCCGGGCCAACCTTTCCGTCTCCTGCCAGACGCCGGGCTCCTTTCCTCAAGCATGGGGGGGGGGGGGCGAGATTCGGTGCACCTACAACTGCAGGAGGGCGTCAAATACAGATGCATCCACATCTGGGGGGGGGGGGGGGGTGGCTGAAGGACGAAGCAAGCCTGGTGGAACAACACTGAGCGGCGCCCGTTACGCTTTATTTCTCCCCGCTGTCGTCGTCCTCCCCCCACGAGCAGTCGCTTTTCTGAATGAAGTTTTATTGGGCACGTTGCCGTCATTTACTGAAAAACTTAAGTCACCATCAATTAAATTATCGAACGCGGGAAAAGCTGAACTGCCGGGTGTTTTTTTTTTGTTTTTTTTTTAAATGGCGCGAGGACATCACGAAAGGAGGCGACGGCTTAAGCACCGATGCCAACTGCCGAATTGTTTCACTTATTAACTGGGGCAAGACGGAGAGAGCAGCAGAGGCCAGGCCTTGCCCCAGAACTGACTCCCGACGCGCAGCCTATCGCATCCGTGTTTGCGTTTTAACGTGCACGTAAATTTGTAAGCCGCCCCAGGCAGACGCCTGGAAACCGGACAGGTCAGAAACGACAGCAAATGAATACATATTCGTGGCCTCGAAGGGGGAGCTCACTGCTCCAGGCTGCCGCAGGTCCCGCATCCGAGAGACATCGCCCTAAGCTAAGCATTTCCTGCTCGACGTGCGCAGCTCCTAAACAAAATTATAGCAGTTCATTAGCGCGCCGGGGCTCGCCGGCCCCTTCATAACCGGAGATGAAGCCCTGGAGATACTCACTCAACATAGTACATGCCATACTGGGGGTCTTCTATTTTCTCCCAACCATAAGGAAGCTCTGCAATTAGAAAAAAAACCAAAAAACATTACAAAGTTAAGGAAGGCCATGACCCTGCATCCCGGCAGCGCTGCAAGAGAGAGGCCAAAACATCACAGGTGTGCATCGTGCTACCAAGCCTGACGGGGTGCAAAGAAGATTTCTCTCCCATGTTTGCATGGACAATATTACAAGGGCAGAGCATAAAATGAAACCCGAAGAACAATGCGCAACCGGTCCTGCTGACCCAGTACTAACTTGAGCACAATGAAAATCTGTTACTGTCTCTTATTGACACAAGGCTTTCCATACCCAGTCAGGCCCGAAGGTCCATCAAGCCCAGCATCCTATTTCCAACAGTGGCCAAGCTAGGTCACAGGTACCTGGCAGGATCCCAAGGAGTAGATAGATCCCAGAGATAAGCAATGGATTTCTTCAACTCTACCTTAACAATGGTTAATGGACTTTTCCTCCAGGAAGTTGTCCAAACTTTTTTTTTTTTAAACGCATCTGCACTAAGTTTTCACCACATCCTCCGGCAACAAATTCCGAAGCTGAATTATGCATTGAGTAAAATAATATTTTCTCTTATTAGTTTTAAATGTGTTTCCCAGTATCTTCATTGTGTGTCCCTTGGTCTTTGTACTTTCTGAAAGAGTAAACAACTGACTAACGTTTACTCGTTCCACTCCACTCATTATTTTAAAGACCTCTATCATATCCCCCCTCAGTCGTCTCTTCTCCAAGCTGAAGAGCCCTAACCTCTTCAGCCTTTCCTCATAGGGGAGTTGTTCCATTCCCCTTTATCATTTTGGTCGCCCTTCTCTGTACCTTTTCTAATTCTGCTATGTGTTTTCCACATGGAGTAACGGCCTCTGTCCGGATGGAGTCACGATCACGTTCCATGTTTGACTGGGGCAGGGGGAGTAGTAAAGACCACGGATAGGGGAAGGGGAACAAGTAAAAGACAAAAAGAGAGTAAACCTAAAAAAATGAAATAAGGAAAAATTGGGCCAGACTGAAGTACCCGAGAAGAAGTTAATAAGTTGTCATATATCTGCCAGCCTCTTTAAAAAAAAAGTGGGAAGAATTTAGTATTTTTGCCAAATAGGTGGCCTATTAAAAAAAAAAAAAAAAATCTCACTATTTCCATCTTTCTGCAATAAAAAATTTGGGGGTAGCAGAGGACCTCAGCCAAAATAAAGCCAACCACTAAACGACAAGTGGGAAAATGATAGAAATATTGTCAAGGTGTAAAAAAACCAGAAGATACCTGATATAAACACCCTGGCACCTTCCTCCCCCCCCCTCCATCCTGCTGAACACTGTGCCAAGAGCATGGACTGGGAATCCACCCAAACCTGGCCAGGGATAAGGCAGGAAAATAGGATTTGGGGGGGGGGGGAGAGGGACCTCAGCGGGAGGTGGCAGGGGCTGCAGGTCTGAATCCAGAGGGGAGGGGGGAGAGAGAGGGGGGGGGGAGGGGGGAGAGAGGAGGGACCTCAGCGGGAGGTGGCAGGGGCTGCAGGGTCTGAATCCAGAGGGGAGGGGGAACGAGGGCTCAGTGGGAGGTGGCAGGGGCTGCAGGGTCTGAATCCAGAGGGGAGGGGGAGGGGGGGGGAGAGAGAGGGCTCAGCGGGAGGTGGCAGGGGATGCAGGGTCTGAATCCAGAGGTCCTCAGTTCCCCAGGTGGTTGAGGGTGGGGGAACGAATCGCACACAGCGAGTGGGAATAAAAATTCTCCCCGCTGCCCATCGACAAATGATCTGGAAGCTGAATTTGTATTTCCAGCGCAGCACCGCATCCCAGTTTCAGGCGGCACTCGGGCAACGCTGTAAGAATGAAAATCTCAGGGGGAAAAAAAAAAAAAAAAGAAATGTAATTGAAGCGCATAAGGTATCAAGCATCTGAATAATAAACTGGAAATAATGCTGCTGTACCAGGGAAACAAATTGCCTCCTTATAAAACATTGCCTTTTCACGTCCCTCCCTCGTGCTGTACGCGTTTCTTGGCAATCATCCTCGCTGGCTCTTCGCAGGTGCCCCCAGGCTCCCGGGGAACAGTAATTTTCCGAGCATGAGATAGGAGGCTTCCAATTATTAACATCAGAAAGGATAAGGCGAGGGCTGATGAAGGGGCGGCTGCCGGGACGGCTCACGGAGGGATTTGCCCCTTGCGGCTTCCCGGGCTCCAAAACTCAGGGCCGAAGGCTGGGGAAGCTCTGGGCGAGCTCGGCGAGGGCAGACGCTTCGGGAGGGGGGTGAACATCCCACACTGCAGGCTGGTGGCTGTTTTATTGCCACTGGCAGGATTCACTAACCCCGCTGCTCTGCTGAGGGAGTCCGAGCACGGGACGGGTACAGGCTCCGGATAACTCGGAACGCAGAACACAACGTAGGGGAAAAGAAAACGCAAGACGTTGCGCATTAAGGCAATTAACAGCCAAAAGCCCTGGCAAAGGAGCCGGCTCCTCACCAGGCAGCAGAGGCCTCTCTCCAAAGGAGCGCTCCAAGGCCCAGGAATGAAAGACGAGCTCGGCAGAGCGACGGTTCTTTCGGGGCTGGCCCATTAAGAGACCTCTCATTCTCTGACCGCAGGGGGGGGCGAACGGGCTTACGGCAATGCTGGGGCCGTGAAAGAGAACCGACGGCACCTGTGGCCGGACCAAGTGGCGCTCAAGCCTGCCAACGACAGAGCCCGGCCCCGGTGGCTCAGCCCCCGAGTGCTTCCTGCCACGATGTCAGGCGCCCGGTGGTTTGAGTCTCCATCTGCCCTTCTGGTCCCCACATCCGGTGGCCGGGCTCCAGGTTTGGAAGCGGCAGCGCTCTGTGGCTTCTGGCCTAAGCTCTGCTGTCGCTATGGATATCCTAAATTTGGGGAGGGGGAGGGTTCCAGGTAGTTGCAAATGAAGGCTAAGGGTACCACAGCCCTATAGGACCCAGATCTGACTGAACTGGAAGCGCAGAGAAGCACTACAAATCACCACCAACTGCTGGACCACGAAGCCCAAAAGATATAAATACACATGCATGCATATCTATTCTACAGTGCAGCTGAACCTGCCTTAAATAAATGCACATACATGCATACATATCTATTCTACAGTGCAGCTGAACCTGCCTTAAATAAATGCACATACATGCATGCATATCTATTCTACAGTGCAGCTGAACCTGCCTTAAATAAGATACATGCATGCATATCTATTCTACAGTGCAGCTGAACCTGCCTTAAATAAATGCACATACATGCATGTATGATATCTAGGTCTGCAGTGCAGCTGAACCTGCCTTAAATAAATGCACATACATGCATGCATATCTATTCTACAGTGCAGCTGAACCTGCCTTAAATAAATGCACATACATGCATGCATATCTATTCTACAGTGCAGCTGAACCTGCCTTAAATAAATGCACATACATGCATGCATATCTATTCTACAGTGCAGCTGAACCTGCCTTAAATAAATGCACATACATGCATGCATATCTATTCTACAGTGCAGCTGAACCTGCCTTAAATAAATGCACATACATGCATGCATATCTATTCTACAGTGCAGCTGAACCTGCCTTAAATAAATGCACATACATGCATACATATCTATTCTACAGTGCAGCTGAACCTGCCTTAAATAAAGGCACATACATGCATGCATATCTATTCTACAGTGCAGCTGAACCTGCCTTAAATAAGATACATGCATGCATATCTATTCTACAGTGCAGCTGAACCTGCCTTAAATGCACATACATGCATGCATATCTATTCTACAGTGCAGCTGAACCTGCCTTAAATAAGATACATGCATGCATATCTATTCTACAGTGCAGCTGAACCTGCCTTAAATAAATGCACATACATGCATGCATATCTATTCTACAGTGCAGCTGAACCTGCCTTAAATAAATGCACATACATGCATGTATGATATCTAGGTCTGCAGTGCAGCTGAACCTGCCTTAAATAAATGCACATACATGCATGCATATCTATTCTACAGTGCAGCTGAACCTGCCTTAAATAAATGCACATACATGCATGCATATCTATTCTACAGTGCAGCTGAACCTGCCTTAAATAAATGCACATACATGCATGCATATCTATTCTACAGTGCAGCTGAACCTGCCTTAAATAAAGGCACATACATGCACATGCATATCTATTCTACAGTGCAGCTGAACCTGCCTTAAATAAAGGCACATACATGCATGCATATCTATTCTACAGTGCAGCTGAACCTGCCTTAAATAAGATACATGCATGCATATCTATTCTACAGTGCAGCTGAACCTGCCTTAAATAAATGCACATACATGCATGCATATCTATTCTACAGTGCAGCTGAACCTGCCTTAAATAAATGCACATACATGCATGTATGATATCTAGGTCTGCAGTGCAGCTGAACCTGCCTTAAATAAATGCACATACATGCATGCATATCTATTCTACAGTGCAGCTGAACCTGCCTTAAATAAATGCACATACATGCATGCATATCTATTCTACAGTGCAGCTGAACCTGCCTTAAATAAATGCACATACATGCATGCATATCTATTCTACAGTGCAGCTGAACCTGCCTTAAATAAAGGCACATACATGCACATGCATATCTATTCTACAGTGCAGCTGAACCTGCCTTAAATAAATGCACATACATGCATACATATCTATTCTACAGTGCAGCTGAACCTGCCTTAAATAAGATACATGCATGCATATCTATTCTACAGTGCAGCTGAACCTGCCTTAAATAAATGCACATACATGCATGTATGATATCTAGGTCTGCAGTGCAGCTGAACCTGCCTTAAAATATTTGGTTCAGCACTGGGTTATTTCTAAACATCCAAACTGAAGTCCAAACTAGTGGAGCGAAGGTCATAAAGGAGATTATATCCTCTCCAATTCAGTCAGCAGCCGATGGAAAAACAGGTGCACGGACCGAGAGCCAAATTCATTGGCAATCCCTCGGTGGGGGGGTGGGGGGGGGGTTTAAAACAGGTTTCTTGTTTGTGCAAATCCCATTAATGAAACCCAAACATCAGCTAATTACCTCATGCGATGAAGAGGTTAAGAACGGCACGGAATACGCTGAGACCTGCCACACCAAACAATGAAAGTTCTGACTGTTTTGTTATTTCTGGCACTGGCCAGAAGGTCTGCCTCATCTCTGCTGCCGAAATAACCAGGGTAGGATGGCGTCCTCCTCCTCCGCTGCCACTCCCCACGCTGGGAGTCTCTGAGCGGCATTTCCCAGCACATCTTCTCGGATCTTACTGCAAAAATTCATTTGCTGTTCCCAACAGGGCTGATACGGAGAAGGGGGCTCGGTGGGGGGAACGAACAGGGATTTTAAGTTTCCAAGCCATGAGGTTTGCAATACTGGGTCAGACCAAGGGTCCAACAAGCCCAACATCTTGTTTCCAACAGTGGCCAAGCCAGGTCACAAGTACGTGGCACGATCCCAAGAGGTAGAGAGATTGCAAGCTGCTTATGCCAAGGAAAAGCAATGGATTGCTTAATAATTGTTAATGGACTTTTCCTCCAGGAACTTGGCCAAACCTTTTTTTTTTTTTTTTTTTTTTTAAACGCAGCTATACTAATAGTTTTCACCACATCCTCTGGCAATGAATTCCAGAGCTTAATTATGTGTTGAGTAAAACAATATTTTTCCTTATTAGTTTTAAATGTATTACTCAGTAACTTCATTGTGTCCCCCCCTGATCGTTGTACTTTTTGAAAGAGTAAATAACTGATTAACGTTTTCTCGTTCCACTCCACTCATTATTTTATAGATCTCTATGACATCCCCCCCTCAGCCGTCTCTTCTCCAAGCTCAAGAGTCCTAACCTCTTTAGCCTTTCCTCATAGGGGAATCGTTTCATCTCCTTTATCATCTTGGTCGCCCTTCTCTGTACCTTTTCTAATTCTGCTATATCTTTTTTGAGATGTGGTGACCAGAACTGCACACAATACTCAAGGTGAGGTCGCACCATGGAGTGATACAGAGGCATTAGGATATTCTCTGTTTTATTCTCCAGTCCTTTCCTAATAATCCCTAGCATTCTGTTTGCTTTCTTGGCTGCTGCTGCACTGAGCAGAAGATTTCAATGCATTATCAACGATGACACCTGGATCCTTTTCCTGAGTGGTGACTCCTTGCATTGTGTAAGCATAATTTGGGTTACTCCTCCCTAAGTGCATCGCTTTGCACTTGTCCACATTACATTTCATTTGCATGCCCAGTCTCCCAGTTCTGAAAGATCCTCCTGCAATTTCTCACCCCCTCTTGTTGGCTCTTGTACCAGCTGCTCCATGAAGCAGTCATTTATCTCATCTGGGAACGTCACCTGTCCAGACTGCCCTGATGTAACGTTCACCCAGGCAATACTGGGGTAACTGAAGTGTCCCATTGTTTTTGTGCTGCTGTTTTTTGGCTTCCATCTCATTGTCTTAGTTCATTCTGGCCAGGTGGATGGTAAAACACCCTCACCGCTATTTTATTCCCCTTTTCACCTGGAATTTCTATCCACAAAGATTCAACATTGCCTTTTGATTCCTACAGAGAACTTTTATCCTGTTTGACTCAATGCCCTTTAACATCTAGCACCAGCCCTCCTCCAATCTGATCCATCCTATCATTTTGATATAACTTGTGCCCTGGGATCACAGTGTCCCATTGGTTATCCTCCTTCCACCAGGTCTCTGACAAGCCACTTATATCTGCCTCTTCATCCGCTGCTACACACTCTGACTCTCCCTTCTTCTTATCTTTTAGACTTCTAAAGTTATGTTTCTTGTTCGTATTAATAACCTGCTCATCAGTGGACAGGGGAATTTGGAACCTTTCTGCACTTTACTTAAAGGCTCCTGGCTCCACTTTGGCATTTATTGCGACCTCTCTACTGAGAAGTCCTACTTTCCCCATTTAGGATCCTTCAAAGTTACCTCATTCCAGCCCCTGCGCCTCCGGTCGGCTTTCCCCCTCATCCAGTTTAAAAGCCGCACCCTCTCCTTTCTAAAGGCAGTGCCAGCAGCCTGGTTCCGCTCGGGTTAAGACTCCCCCCGTCCCCAAAATGAAGCTGACAAGTTAAAAGAGGGGGTGCGGAAGAGAGAAAGCCCCTCCTGCCCCCTCTCACTGCACCAAGCTAAGTGGCCAGACTCGGACATTTTTCCAATCAGACTCCGTTTCTCCCCATTTGCCCCAACTTCAGCCTGAGGTCTGGAATCCATATTTCCAGAAAGAAAGATTCTCTCCTACACCCCCCACTTCCCCATCCTTCACTTCTCCTTCAAGTTAAACTGTTTATTGGCCATCGTAAGAACCCAAACCACCACCACCACGCCATCGCAAATCAGCGCCAGCAGACTCGTTGATCGATAACCGCAGGCGCCTACATTAACGATTTTAACCAAGGAAGCCAACTTCAGACAGAGGGCCGGGAAATCCACATCACGCTAGCAAAACCCTTTCATGGAGGGGGGGGGGGGGCACAGAGACACCCTGCGGATTATTTCATAGCCAAGAGACCCGGGCGCACTAATGGCCCAGACGCTGCAACACGCCAAATATTTAAAGATATTTTAAAACTGCTTCCTGAGCCCCATCCCAGACCCTGCTTTAAAACTTTAATGCACTCTGCTGCAAACGTGGCCCTGAACGCCCGGCGCAGCCCATGTCCGGGTAGCAGTGCATTTTAGTTCCCCCCCCCCCCCAATCCCCTTTTCCCTGCAGCACGCGCTGGGGGAGGGGAGCAGGATGCACGAGAGCGCAGTCGACGGCGCAGCACGCGCTGGGGGAGGGGAGCAGGATGCACGAGAGCGCAGTCGACGGCGCAGCACGCGCTGGGGGAGGGGAGCAGGATGCACGAGAGCGCAGTCGACGACGCAGCACGCGCTGGGGGAGGGGAGCAGGATGCACGAGAGCGCAGTCGACGGCGCAGCACGCGCTGGGGGAGGGGAGCAGGATGCACGAGAGCGCAGTCGACGGCGCAGCACGCGCTGGGGGAGGGGAGCAGGATGCACGAGAGCGCAGTCGACGCAGCAGCACGCGCTGGGGGAGGGGAGCAGGATGCACGAGAGCGCAGTCGACGACGCAGCACGCGCTGGGGGAGGGGAGCAGGATGCACGAGAGCGCAGTCGACGGCGCAGCACGCGCTGGGGGAGGGGAGCAGGATGCACGAGAGCGCAGTCGACGGCGCAGCACGCGCTGGGGACTCTGGAACAGGCAGTCCCGTCATCTGCAGAAAGAGCCACTATTCCCCTTAGCCTGCAGAGGAAACGTTGGTATAAACTGGGCTGGCACGGACGTCAACAACCCGACTTCCCCAAAGCAACTTTCTTCCATACTGGGGGGAAATCATAAACACTGGGATAGGAAGATTGCGTCTGTCTGGGGGCCTCACCTCCATCATGACAGTCCTCGGGGGCTTTGGCCTTCTTGCAGAGCCGGGGGTCGAGCCAGGTGGTCGTCTTGGTGTTGTGGCTACAGGAAGGAAAGCATTAGAAGGATGTTAGAGCCAGCACCGGTCACCCGCACGGCTCTCAGGGAGTCAAATCCACCCCCCCCCTCCCCCTCCCCAGCGCATGACCACACTGCCCGTGTCCGCAGGGACCGACGGCACTGCAGAAGTACAGGAAACATCCCTGGCCTGGCGGCTCACCCAGCAGAGGGAAAGGCAGAAACCTGAACTGCACCCTGCTCCGGATTTTCAGAGCAGTCCCATAATTTAATTAAAAATAAAAAAAAAAGATAGATAACAGACTCTGCTGAGCCGAGCCCAGGATCAGAGGTGGCTGTGCGGGTGACACATTATTCAGCAGAGGGATCACACAGCACAGAACGAATGGAAACCAGGTTTTAAAAACCACACTTCTCATGAGAACAAGACGGCAGGGGAGAAGGAAACCCCTAAAGCAGCCAGTTTTTACCTTTAAACTTTGTTGAATGTACGGTTTGGCTTCTACCACCTTTTTATCCCGGGTAACCACTCACCACTTTCACCAAAAAAAAAAAAAAGGAGGGAGGGGCAGCGATGGCCTCCTCGGCACACGTTGTGGTTGACGGGAAAACAGGGCCCCCGCCGAGCCGAGGCTCCTCTCTCTCTACTTCCAAGCCTGGCGATGCCGTCGGGGGTCACCAGGAATCCATGCAAGAGGCTGAAAGCAAACAACCTGGTGCATTCGAGCTGCAAGGGGGAGGGAGGGAGATGACCTCCATGGACCCTTAGCAGGCCGACGGGCAGAGCTGGGCGGCAGCTGCATCCCTTTAAATTCCGTGACGCCGCCGCATCATCTGAATTCCCTGCCACTCGTCAGCTCCTTGCAAGCCAAGGTCAGCGGTAAAAAAAGGGGGTTTGCGCATTTTCCAAGCTACGAGTGCCGTAGACATCTGTCAGCTGCATCAGTCCCAGGGAAAAAAAACCAAAAAACTGGAGTCCCGAGTTGTGAGACCCTGAAAGGACCGACAGACTTAAGGGAGTCTGGAGGCTGCGCAGGTCCCCCCCTCCTTCTAACATCTGTTTGCTCGCTCCGACAGAAAGCTAATCGCCGACCTCAGATGTGTTTGATTAATGTCAGCAAGTTTTGGATGAGCAGGCAAAACTCAAATGGATATGTGATTTCACTGAAAATATGGCATTCGTGAGCTGATTAATTACCCGGGCATTTTTGTCTAATTTTGTGCTCTCAACCGAGCATGCTCTGTTAGCTATGGCTGGAATGTTGCTGCTTAACCTTAGGGCTCTATAGCAGGACTGGGGCCGCTGGGACAGGGTTTTCTGTGTCATTGCTGTTACTTAAGAACATAAGAAATTGCCATACTGGGTCAGACCAAGGGTCCATCAAGCCCAGCATCCTGTTTCCAACAGTGGCTAATCCAGGCCACAAGAACCTGGCAATTACCCAAACACTAAGAAGATCCCATGCCACTGATGCAATTAATAGCAGTGGCTATTCCCTAAGTATAATTGTCTGTTCATCCCCGGGGGTCTGGGGTTATATCTAACATGTCTTCTGTTTATATGGCTGTTGCTGCATGTCTTCTGGACCTGCTTCAGAACCGAGGGATGCCAAGCTATAAGAGTTCATATGCTCTTTTCTTAATAAACAGCTTTAAAGTAAAATATGGGCATTCAAAGTCTGACGTGCATGAAAATTTATATTTTTAACAGCGTCAAAACGCTCTTAGGAGGCTGCGCAGGTGAAAAGTCAATGTTTTCCCCCCAAGAAAAGAAAATTTAAAAGCCGGGCTCAGCCACGCTGCTCTGCCAAGGAGAACAAACGCGACAAGGCGCACTTCTGTCTCGCCACGTATCTGGGGTGGGGGACGAAAGAAAAGGGAAACATCACAGCAAAAGCTGCCTCGAGATTTGCGCACCCCCCCCCCCCCCCACACACACACACTTTTCTCCATCTCCTCTTTTCACATCTCCAGAGCTTCGCTGGCCCTCGCACAGACCCCACCCCTGGTTATCACCCACCAGCCCCACTCAGACGCTCGGATTCCAGGCAGCAAGTGACAGAAGCTTTATGGGATAAAGAATTTCTCTCGTTTTTTTTTTAAACCTTTCAAAACAAAAAAACAAACAAACCCCAAAAGGGTGCATCATGCGACCAAGTAGTGGGAGAGCCCTGATTTTTTTTGGCCAGAGTCGAGCCGTCCTGTCAGGCGAGTCTGCAGCTGCTGAGAACTGAGCAATTCACTCCCCCCCCCCCCCCACGTACCGTACACAGAGCCATCCCAGATGTCAGGAGGGATGCTGGTTGCCATAGCGATGCTGCTGAATCAGCTGCGCGGCGGGGACCGGTGGGTATTTTTGTGCCCTGGTGGGGGCTTTTTTTGTTTGTTTGTTTGTTGCTTCTTACGTCTGTCATCTCTCTCTACGGTTTTTTTTCCCCCCTCCTATTTAAATTGGGAATTAAGTGTGGGTGGGGGGAGGGGAGGGAACTCCGGCAAGGGCTCTTCAGGGAATCACAACAGTAAAGCACTGCGAGTGCCTGTACCAAAATAAGGGCAGGAAAGCAAAACATTAAAAAAGAGATAAAGAAATAAGAAAAGGTGGTCCCTCCAGACCAAGCATCCCCCCGTCTGCAGAAAGGCTGGAGAACATTTTTATTTATTTAAGTTTTTTATATACCAACATTCAAGACAATAGTCCCATCATGCTGGTTCACATGAAACAGGAGCGGGGGTGAAATATTAAAAAACGCGCGCCCTGGGACCAAGTCCATGCGGTACTTTTATTTATTTTACCCGCAGGCCCCGCGCCGATTCTCAAAGCGAAAGTCCGCACGCAGTTTAGTCTTGAAAACCTCGTCGCGGGTACGGCGCGCTCACCTACGTTTGGCGCCTGCTCTTTCCCCGAGGGTAGAATTTCGATGGAAACGAAGATTTGGAAACGTCACCTGTGCGCGTATTTTTTCTCTTACAGGCCCAACCTCTCTCCTCCCCCTACCCCCACCCACCCCCGAACTAATCGCGCTCCTGGGAACGTCTCTCCCATCACCGCCGCTAAAAGTAGGCGAAGGATATTTAGCTGCACAGAGGGAGGGGAATTTCCGAGGGGGAAAAAACAAAGAAACCCCATGCAAAAGGCTTTGAATATTGCCCTCTTCACGAGCAGACTGCTGCTACAGCAGGCAGGGCTGGAAGAGGCGCTTCGTGGCTCGTTTTCCCACCCGCCTCCCCGACGGCCATATTGTTTTTCCTGCGAATCGCTGCCGCGTTCCTTCCATCTCAAACCGATGAAAGTCAACGAATGACTTGCTAAACAAACATCCGAGCGCTAACTACCGGTAAGTAAAAGCAGAGCGGATCAGGCCAGAACGCGGGCTCACTCGATGAAGTAGATCATTCCCGTGTCCGTGTACGCCATCTCCCAGTTCTTGGGAAGAGGCTCCAGGCTGTCATCTCTCGTCAAGTAGTTCCTAAAATCCATGGAGCTGCTTGTCTGGTTGTAACTTGGGACGGTCCTTACCCCGTTCGAAGAGCCCAGGTGTCTGTCTTTGTGCTCTGCAGGGAACAGAAGGGGAGAGGGTAAGTAGCGCTCAACTCGTGCCCGTCCACAAGGCCGGGCCCCCCTCAAGGAACCTTAAATGCCAAGGGGACACAAGAAAATGGCTGCCAAGTCATTCTGTGCTGCTTTCTCAAAAGCGGATTCAAGAGAGAGGGAGAGAGCGCTCCTACAGTCCCCGTCCCCCCCCCCCTAAAGAGCTACAAGTGACCCCTGAGCCTCAGGCTGGGAGTCACCGCGTGGCAGCGTCCGACGTTTCCGCTGCGCACCCTTCAGACTCCGCCTCACAGCTCGGCAGTTTGCTCTCTACTTATCCACCCCCCCCCCCCGCCCCGCCCCGCCGTGAGTTTTACAGAACAAAAAGGAGGCAACGCTCAGCTGCGCCGCTCCCTCATCCAGAAGAGCGTCAGAGCCCATCTGCGAGCCGGGCAGAAAACCCGACGCGGTTCCCTCCGTGTGACAGACAGACAGACAGACAGAGGTAAGCAGGAGCGTGCGTGGCCCAACCTGAGCCTGCGCTGCCGTTCACAGCCTCTCGGTCCTCCTCCTCTTCCTCCTCGGGGAGGGAGCTGTCCGTCCTCTCCATCTTGCTGACGGACGTGGTCCTTTTCCTCTGGGATTCTGAATCAAAGCCGGCGTCGAAGAGAACCTGGTCTACCGGGTCCGGCTGGAAAGGACTGGGCTCCGCCGGAGGTTTGGGGGTGCCGTAGAAATTACCTGGGGATGTTCGGAAACAAAAAGAAAAAAAAAAATCAGCAGGTTTCACGTTATAGGGAGGCGATATTTCACGCCCCACGGCGAGACAGAGCTCGTGCGGAAGCTGCGTCTTCCCCGCCCACACCGGCGCCGTGGGCTCTCACCTGCGGGCGTCTGCCAAAACGCAACACGCCTTAATCCCTGCGAGGTGCGCGGCAGACCGCGGACACCTTCGCCCCCCTCCCCCCCCCCCCCCCCCCCGGCGGCTGCACTCCAGCCCTGCCGCGGTTTAAAGCCACGCAGGGTGGGGCAGCTCCTGCAGACGACGCGGCTCTGCACGGTTTAAACCGCGAGACAGCCTCAGCACAACTCGTGTTGGGGGGGGGGGAGGGGGAAGGTGCTGGCGATCTCCTGCGCACCATCTTCCGCGTGAGAGGCCAGCAGCACGCGCCGTCCCTGGCGAATTCAGGGAAAGATGGATCAGAGTGATCTAGGGGGACTCTGCTCCGTGATCATTATAAAACCACAGCAGAAAAATCTTCCGTGGAGATGAGATTTCCTCCGTTTGCTACTCAATACAATTTTGAATCCCCACCACCCCCACCCTCCTTCCTTCTGCCCCTCACCTTACCATGGGGCTGGACTTTCATTCCCAACCCTCTGCCTGCTGCTCATTTTTTGCAATGGCGAGGAAACCACTCCCAGGGCGTAAAAAGCCAGCAGAGCAGGCGAATTCACCCCCGAGCGGCCCAAGGTTTCCGCCCCAGCCGGGCTCGAGCCGAGTGCCTGTGGTCAGAGCAGGCTCCAGGCCGATAATCAGAAAAGGGGTGAGCGGCTGCTGGCAATGACCCACAGCAGAGGGCAACGTAGTAAACAATGGTACGAAAAGGCCAAAAGGACCCATCCAGTTCTGCCCAGCAAGGGGGGTAGGGTTGTAATTACCTTGTTTAGGGTCATAAACAACCCCCCACCCCCCCGGTGCCTTTCTTGGAAAAAAACAACAGAAATCATTTCCATGTGCTCCGTGCAGGTCACCCCAGTGCCGCGTTCATCCCGTGCTTTGCTACTTCTCTCTTTACCATCCCCTCCGAGAGGGCGTCCCATGCATCCGCCACCCTCTCCCTGAGAAACCCAAGGGCTCCCTTCTTCCAGCAGGGCTGGTACCCGATACTTCGCCTCTGTTTATTTATTCAATAGCATTTCTTACCCTCCCCCTCCAGGCAGGGAACCGGAAAACATGAATAAACATAAAATTGACAATGTAAGGACTTAAAGGTACGACAGAATGAATTTTGGTATCCAACAAAAACGCGGTTCAAAACAGCGGATGACTGGAGTGCCTCGGAGAACAGGCGGGCTTTTAACGGCTTCCTGAATTATTTGGTGTCGTCTGTGAGCCGGAGGGATAAAGGAAGGGCGTTCCAAAGTGTGAGCCCAAAATTAGAAAAACATTGGCGGGTCGCAGCCAGCCTGGCAACTCTGGTCGAGGGAACACCCTGAACTGCATACCCTCCTCTTCCAACCTAATAACGCTCTCTGGACTGGATATGCTTATTTCTGATATTGTTCAAATTGTTTTTTTATTGTTGCACAACTGCTAAGAAAATGTATATTTTTGTAAACCGTTATGATGGCTCTACCGAATGACGGTATATAAAACTCAACAAATAAATAAATAAACAAACTGATTAGAGGAGCGGAGGGTGAGTATCCGTAGAGTAGAAGTAATCCAGGGAGATGAAACATGGCGCAGGAGGTGCCATGATATCGGTGACACCAATGTAAGCCTTTCAGCATGGAAGTCGTACGATCTCAGACTGGTGCAGCTGTAAGTAAGCGCGCGGCCAGAATTTAGAATTATTTGTAAGGGTCTTAAAGTGAGGATAGGTAGATCCGAGTATAGGGGATTACAATCATCAACAGACAGAGAAATGAAAACTTGGAGAATGGTATGGAAGTTTGTGGGTTCCAGTATGGGCTTTAATTGATGCAGCATTCAGAGTGTGAAAAATTGGCTTCTGACAATTGCATTGATGTGAGGGGCCCACAGAGTGTGCTGGGACTAGGGTTACACCTAGATGACGAAGTTGTCTGAGAAAAGGAGACAGGAGCGCCTGCAAGTTGAAAAGCGTCAGGAATAGGAAAAGCAGGCCAACAACAGAAGACAAGGGCCTCGGTTTTATTGAGGTTAAGGGAAAGTTTGTTGTTGTGCAACCTGGAGTTAGCAGAATGGAGACAAAGATGCAAACTGGACAGTGGCAAGCCAGGTAGAGCGTAATGGGAAGAAAAACTGTATCTCATGAGCGTAAATGTTTATAGGCGACTCCTAGGTGAGCGAGTAAATGGCAGGGTAGGGGGGGGGTGAGCCTTGAGGTACTCCAGAAGGGGGTAGTTCCATGGAGACTGACCTGCTGTGAATTGGGAATGTAAGAGGAGAACCAGGACAGTACAGAACCAGCCCTACCAGTACCCGAAAGACGAGAGAGAAGAATGGTGTGAACAAGAGTGTCCAAACCTGCCGAGACATCCAGAAGGAGAAGAAGATAGCAGGTGCCAGAGTCAAAGCCACGGTGAATAGTATCTAGACTTGAGAGAAGTAGAGTCTCAGTAACTGTGAAAAGAACAAAACCCGAATTGGTGTTGACCTAGAACAGAGTGCTCAGCAAAGAATCTCGAGAGTTGTTTCAGAACCAAAAGACAAGGTTTTTGAGAGAAAGGGTAGAGAAGAAACAGAATGGTAGTTTGAGAAATTAGTTGGGTCCAGAGTAGGTTTCTTAAGAATGGGTTTAACAGAAGTTTTCTTGAGCGAAATTGGGAGATGACCAGATGATAGACAGATTAGTGACTTTTCCAAATAGGGAACTCTCTCATCATGGCAACATTTCAGTAAGGCAGGGATCAAGTAGGCAGGTTAAGCAGTTACTGGACTCTGTAAATATTTCAGTATCTAGCTGTATTTTATTGCCGTGCTGTTGTGCGTCAAGTTTTAAATTCAGAATGTTTATGTGCCGATTGCATCCCCTTTACATCGGCACGTAATTTTATAAGCACGATACAAAAATGTAAATAAATATTTTCTGATGGATGTTCCTGAGTCAACCTCCTTGTAACTTCAAACCCTCACCCCTAGTTCTACAACTTCCTTTCCAGTGGCAAAGGTTGGTTTGTGTGTTCACATCTTTCAGGTATCACCCCCACCTCTCCTCTCCTCTTGGATATACGTACTCAGCTCCTCAAGTCTCAGCTCCAATGTCTGGTTACCCCTCTCTCTCTCTGGACCACCTCTAGCCTATTCCTAGCTTTTATGAGACATGGCCCTCCAAAACTGAATGCAGTATCCTCAGTGAGGTCTCATTAACAATCTGTTTAGGGGCATTATCACCTCCATTTTTTTTATACCGTACAAATCAACCAAAGCCATCAAGTCAGTTTCCAATAACACCACACACAATAAAATATCAAATACAAACATTAAAAACAAACTTACACATACAAGTTTACATGCAACACACAGAGTAAATACCAACCACCCACTAGACATCCCATTTTCTGCCACCGCAATCTGCCAGACTTGTAAAATTATAATCTTATCCCTTCACTCATACCTAACCATCCAAGTCAGGGAATAAAAAGATCTTCACTAGCTTGCAAATCTTTTGTAGACTCAGCTCTGCTCTAATGAAAACTGGTAAACTATTCCAGAGTTCTGGCACCGTAACGGTAAAAGTTATTTTTGCTATTCGTTGACTTTTAACCGCGCTCGCAGCTTCTAACTGATGACCCCGGGAGGACCGCTGTTGTCTCCCTGGCATGTATCATTTTAAGTTCTTTTGCAACCAGTGTAGTGCAATTAAGAAAGGCTTAGCACTCAGGACAATTCTTTCCAAAAAGCACCCTCGTTGCATTCTTTTGTAGTACCTACAACTTCTGAATTATCACGTCAGGTGCTCCAAGCCACAGAATATCGCAATAATAAACACAGGTGATGCCCATCCACAAGACTTCTCTCCATGCAGCTTTGCACCACTCTAGTTTTAGCCGTCGCCTTGCTACACTGTTTTGCCACTCAGATCAGCAGCGTACCTGGGAACTCTCTGTAATTGTAAAGGAATTGCGGGGTCTCCAGGCAAACAGCAGAAAACTCTTGAGTTATACTCCTGCTGAAGCAGGTCCTGCAAGAGGAGGTCGCCTGGAGCTGCGCGGGCGGAAAGGAAGAACGTCAGCCATGCAGCCAGGAGGAGGAGCAGGTGCAGCGAGTCGTCTAGACAGCTGCACAGGTCTGGAGGAGGATGCTGCTACTGCTGGTGGGGGTCGGGGTACAGAGAGAGAGAATGAGTAGGCATGTGTGTGTGTGTGTGAGAAAGTGTGCGAGTGGGCAGGCTTGCGTGTTTAGGAGGGAGAGAAGTGACAGCGAGCGAGCACGTGAGGAGTGTGTGAAAATAATCATGCGAGTGTGTTAGTCTGTGCGTATGAGAGAGGAGAGAGCGTGTGTGCATCCCACCCTCCCACACACACACTAATACGTAGCAATCTCAAGGTGACTGCAAATCAAAGGTTCCCGGGTATGATCACCCCGAGGTCTCTCTCCTGATCAGTGCACATCAGCAACTCCACCTCCCAAACTCTCTCCTCACTGCCTAGAGTTCATCTGGACTTCTGCTCCCCCAAATGCATGATGCTGCACTTTTTTGCACTGAATCTCAGCTGTCCAACGGGTGTGGACACTTCTCGAGCTCTTTTTGGTCACTCTGCATTCTGTCTTTTCCCTCAGGCCTATCTACTTGCTTGCAGATTTTAAATGTCATCCACAAAAAAGTCGAACTTTTCTTGCTAACTCTTCCACAGTATTGCTCACAAAGGTAATGAACATAACCGGCCACAGGACCAACCCTGGAGGCACACCACTAGTGACCTCTCTCCGAGTGAATTCCATTTACCATCACCTTCCGGCATCCATCATTCAACCAATTTCTAATGCAGGCCACCAGCTTGCAGTCTACTCCCAAGCTGCTCAGTTTATTCATCTGCCCCCCAAGGACAGTATCAAAAGCTTTGCTGAAATCCAGGTAAAGCCTATCCTAGTAATAACATGCCCTTAATCTAATTCTCTGTTCACCCAATTGAAAAAAAAAAAAATAATCAATCAGATTTGTTTGACATGATCTGCCTCTGGAAAAATGAAGTGCTTGATTAAGTTGCAGTGTCGGTATGGTGACAGATCCATAGCTTTCCACCGACAGCTGCTGCCCGGCGACTACTAATCGATACCATGGGGCTACCAGCGCTGCGACTCCTCCCCCACCCATCTAGTGGCCCTGCCTACAAAAGGCAGCGAGGGCTCGCTGTGTCATCCCTCTTTCCTCGATTTAGAACTAAACTCAAGCCATAATGGTGGCAGAAAGGGGATTTTTTTTTTTTTTTTAATTCTCCCCCCCCCCCCCTCACTCACCCCAGAGTGGGAGGGACTGCTTTGGCTTTTGCAACTCACAGAATTCACTGGGGAAGAAAGCCAACATGGGGGAACCTTACAATTACAGCCACTTAGTCTGCATGTGGCTCGGGGGCTACAGCAGAGAATAATTTTGCTCAATCCCACGCTTTTCTGCAGCAGAGCAAGAATGGTCGGGATGGTGGGGAACAGCTACGTCGCATTCTGGGGTCCCAGCACCCGACTGCTCTCTGTACCCGAGCTTCTTCTGCAAGATTAAACAGGTAGACGAGAGAAGGATGGAATCCCCACATCGGATCAATTCTGCTGCAGTGCGAGCAGCAGCAGCACAAATAAACAGGATTTTATAGGACTCGGCTGACAGTTACAACAAAAATCATTAAGATATACCTCAAGTCACTCGTTTATCAGTCTTATTTCTCTCAGACTCCTGTTTACAGGCTGATTTTTTTTTTGTACTATTCAGTTTCTTCCAGCTCTACAATTTAGGGGATTATGGCAATCTGGCTGACCCTCAACACACTAATACATGTAAAGCATGAGCACAGCACGGACGGCTGAAGAGCAGATCTTCCTGGGACCCTTAAAGCAGGCACATCATGAGCACAGCACGGACAGCTGAAGAGCAGATCTTCCTGGGACCCTTAAAGCAGGCACATCATGAGCACAGCACGGACAGCTGAAGAGCAGATCACAGGCTAAAATTCATTCATGGCCCCCATCAACACCTCTTTAGCCCAGATAAACCGTGTGCACGGAACGAGCTACTCCGGCAGATTTTTGGCAGATGAGCAGGGAAGCAACGTCCCATCCTTGGTTTTTGTCCACCTAAGTGTTAGGAAGATTCTTCTGGGTAGTTTCTGCACCTAAAATGATGTGGGCTACAAAGCACCCAACACACGCCCACCATGAAGTGGATCCTAAAAAGAAGAGGCCAGCACTCCGTGACCCTTTTTAGCAGCCAAAACAAGCCCTGCTGTAATTATGAGGCAAGCGGGCACAGCAGGAACAAAGGTTTTGGTCAACGCTGCAATGGCTGGTGCTGTGCACCATGCAAAATCTTTCTGGTAGGCCTGTAAACTAATGTGCTGATGAATTCAGGGTTAAAAATAAAATTTAGCAAATTATGCCAAAAGACGAAAACTTAAAACCTCATGCCCCCCTCACAGCTAGACACAAATGCACAAGCCCTCCAGCATTTCCATGCGGACGGCCCAAATTTGCTTCTACTTAGAAATAAGCAACAAGCGTGTTACGATTACACGAGATTCCGTGTTTCATGACATACCATCATATGTTCCACTTTCCAGCAAGGCCCCACTCTCCTCCAGTGCTCTGAACTGTTCCACCGTAATGAAGTTATAATCAACCCCAGGAACCTCTCCATCTCTTGGTGACCTAGTAGTGCCTGAAATACAAAAAATAAAAAAAAACACAAATGAACCACACACACAGACAGGTAGATAGTTTTCCCACTGTTGCTTTAGAAAAGTACCCTACCCTGACGGTTTTACTCGCCTGCGGGTGAGAGCACATGGCAATGCTTAATAAATTCTTTGCAAAAGGTGGAATATCAGTTGTCTATAAATTAATAGACTATAGCCGATTCTCCTGAAGTGCTAGCCACGTTAAGTCTATAGTAGCAAAAATGCATTTAATGAAGTGGGCTCTTGTCCTCGAAAGCTCCATGCTCTGTCGATTCTCCCAACTCTCATCATCGGTGTCCTACCATCTGGGTTCTCTCTCACAGCCTCCATGCCCTCCTGCGTTTCAGCCCCGCTTCCCAAGCAATTCAGCTGTAAAAACGGCAGACAACGCTTATAGTCTGCCTTGAACTTATCTGGAAAGGTCAGACCATAAACGGAGAAATAAGGTTTTCAAACTCACTCTCTACCACAATGGCTACCCAGCCAAGTATCCTGTCGGGGGGAACCAGCAAGTCGCATGAGGCAGCAACATGAGAAAACCCCCAACTACAGAGCAGGAGAAGGAAACCGCTGCCATCTTAAAAACTGAGCCTAGTGATTAGTACCCACCTGCAAAACCGCACGCCCTCTGGCTTAAAATACTTATTTATAGTAAAAGAGTGAGGAAAACAAATGACGACATTTTACCATCACTGAACTGACTACAGATTTCTTCGCCAGGTAATTCTTCCACACAAATTTTTTCCTTCCGTTCATAACACAAATGTGAGCGTTTGACACGAGCAAAACCAGGGCAAAATGGACCAATTGCGGTTCCGAAAGAGTAAAGCTGCGCTATTTTCCCAGCTGTGGCAGAGAATTGCACTATTGTGATGGTCACTGCAGCGTGGAGCCCCTGCGTCAGCTCCTCAGCTGGATTTCTCTTCTTTCAGGAAGCCGGGGTTTTAGGCGTCAGTGCTTCAGATTATTTATTTCTGCCCCACCACTTTTTTTTTAATGCCTAAAGTGCTCTCTAACATCCTCACCCTTCCCCTAGGAAGCTCAGAGAGCCCCTGCCAGCTCCAGGGCTGGAGGGATTATTCCTCTGGGACCCACCCTCAATTATCTGCCCTGCCCTGTCTGAGCTGGCACCGGAGAGAGGATCTGATCCCCCTGTGTCTTAATTCTGATATTATTTAACAGGTGGCAACACAACACAAGCATAAAAAGAGTGGAACAGCCTAACAGGGAAGATGGTGGAGGTAACAAAAAAAAAAAAAAAGGAACAAAACTCAGATGTCTGGAACAAGCACAGAGGATCCTTAGCTGTGGGGAGTGAGGGGTAAAGCCTGGGATAAGCACAGAAGATCCTTAGCTGTAGAGGAGTTGTGGGGGAGTGAGGGGTAAAGCCTGGGATAAGCACAGAGGATCCTTAGCTGTGGGAGAGTGAGGGGTAAAGCCTGGGATAAGCACAGAGGATCCTTAGCTGTGGGGGAGTGAGGGGTAAAGCCTGGGATAAGCACAGAGGATCCTTAGGTGTGCAGGGAGTGAGGGGTAAAGCCTGGGATGAGCACAGAGGATCCTTAGCTGTGGGGGAGTGAGGGGTAAAGCCTGGGATAAGCACAGAGGATCCTTAGCTGTGAGGGAGTAAGAGGTAAAGCCTGGGATAAGCACAGAGGATCCTTAGCTGTGGGGGAGTGAGAGGTAAAGCCTGGGATAAGCACAGAGGATCCTTAGCTGTGGGGGAGTGAGAGGTAAAGCCTGGGATAAGCACAGAGGATCCTTAGCTGTGGGGGAGTGAGAGGTAAAGCCTGGGATAAGCACAGAGGATTCTTAGGTGTGGGGGAGTGAGGGGTAAAGCCTGGGATTAGCACAGAGGATCCTTAGGTGTGGGGGAGTGAGGGGTAAAGCCTGGGATTAGCACAGAGGATCCTTAGCTGTGGGAGAGTGAGAGGTAAAGCCTGGGATAAGCACAGAGGATCCTTAGCTGTGGGGGAGTGAGAGGTAAAGCCTGGGATAAGCACAGAGGATTCTTAGGTGTGGGGGAGTGAGGGGTAAAGCCTGGGATTAGCACAGAGGATCCTTAGCTGTGGGGGAGTGAGAGGTAAAGCCTGGGATAAGCACAGAGGATCCTTAGCTGTGGGGGAGTGAGAGGTAAAGCCTGGGATTAGCACAGAGGATCCTTAGCTGTGGGGGAGTGAGAGGTAAAGCCTGGGATAAGCACAGAGGATCCTTAGCTGTGGGGGAGTGAGGGGTAAAGCCTGGGATAAGCACAGAGGATCCTTAGCTGTGGGGGAGTGAGGGGTAAAGCCTGGGATAAGCACAGAGGATCCTTAGCTGTGGGGGAGTGAGGGGTAAAGCCTGGGATAAGCACAGAGGATCCTTAGCTGTGGGGGAGTGAGGGGTAAAGCCTGGGATAAGCACAGAGGATCCTTAGCTGTGGGGGAGTGAGGGGTAAAGCCTGGGATAAGCACAGAGGATCCTTAGCTGTGGGGGAGTGAGGGGTAAAGCCTGGGATAAGCACAGAGGATCCTTAGCTGTGGGGGAGTGAGGGGTAAAGCCTGGGATAAGCACAGAGGATCCTTAGCTGTGGGGGAATGAGGGGTAAAGCCTGGGATAAGCACAGAGGATCCTTAGCTGTGGGAGAGTGAGGGGTAAAGCCTGGGATAAGCACAGAGGATCCTTAGCTGTGGGGGAGTGAGGGGGTAAAGCCTGGGATAAGCACAGAGGATCCTTAGCTGTGGGGTAAAGATAGTAAAATCAGAGATGAACAAGAGTCCAAGCAGCAGGCAGGGAAAACGGGCTTCATGTTTACCTCCCACCACAATCCTTTGTTTGTGTGTTTCTTTAATACAGGTTTAAACTGCCATTCCAGCAATCCTGATAAAGCCCTCCGAAGTAATGTGGATGTGCAGATCGTACCATTGGCTGACGTAGAACAGAAGAGCCAGACCCTCTCCTAGCATCCACCCTGGCACATTTCTCAGCTGCAGCGTCCTTGACGCCTTCAGTCATGGCTCCCTCTCCTCCTCATCCATTATGGCTAATCATTCAATTGCTCAATAAAAACAGTAACGTTTTAAAATCCCTGGAAGAGACGTTGTCCGTAGCCTTGCAGCGTGCGTCAATGGAAAGCAAGCAGGAGGGAGGGGGGAGGACAACTTCACGAAATGTAGACAAAAGACAAAAGCCGTTATTGTTGTAGCAATAATCTGCATGCAACTCCCTGCAAGATTGCACCTCTCCCAGAAGCAGGTCCTGTTCTGACAGGCCCTGCGAAATCAGCAGAAAGGAAGGGAAAAAAGAATCGAGAGACAACCAGAAAGTGGCCGTCACCTTTTAAATTACATTTTAGGATATGGCTACAGTGAGGGGAGGGGGTTGGGAAGGGGTGCGCAGGGGCTCAAATCCCTGTGCCATGACTATTATTAACTAAAAAGAGGCTCCGATCAGATCGTAAAGTGCACTTCAGCTCTCTCAGTATAACCTCACCACGATTATCAGAAAGGTCAGAGGAGGCCTGCAGCTGCTAGCGAGATTCAGCCCATGTTATCCCAGCGCCCAGGGCGTGGCGTGGGTCACAGGATGGCTTTCAGGGCGAGCGCGCTTCTTTACCCAGTTCTGCCGGTCTGGTTCAGTCGTTCCCTTGTGCGACCAGCAGAGAATAGTGCAGCCATGGTCAAGTCAGGAGGAGGAGGAGGATGCACATGTCGCAGACTGAAGCCTCAAACACATTCATGAGTCTGCAAAACAGGGCATTGAGGTTTTCACCACATCAGTGGGGTGTTTGGGTTTTTGCTCCTTGTGTTTTTGATGCAGATGTTCATTTTAAGTAAGACCAGCACGTCAAATGTACAGTTTTCTTCATCTTACGTTCACAGACTTTAAAACTTAAGGAGTGTTTGTGCAGGATTAGAAAAACAGATGTTTTTGCCTCTCGATGAGGATTAGAAAAACAGTCTGGGATGTTTTTATTTCATTCCATGTGTTTCCTGCAGGGAATGCGGTACGATTCTTAAAGCTGGATGGCACTGCTTCGTAACGATGTGAGAACGACGACACACTTCTCATAAAATGAACCGGTGAATAAATGGCTCCTTCGTCCCGGAGCTTGCATCCTATGAGCCTGGCAAGCGAGTCTGAAGAAGAAGCCGGACATTTGCTTTCGGCGCTTGCCAACAGGGCTGGCAGCACCATAGCAGCAAGGTCATCTCTCCATTCAGCCCATCCTTGCGCCTGGGGCAAAGATAACTTCCAGGAAAGTTCACACATTGTGTCCAAACCTGAGAGGGAAGGTGGAATGTGTACCTGGGTCCCTCCCCTACAAAAGTGAACTCAATCCAACATGGGTGAGGTCATCTTCAACAGCGTCAAAGGTGAAACGTGCTGGGAAAACTAATGCGTAAACACCTTCTTCCTTGTTACAAAACGTCTTCTACTGGTCGTGGAGTGTAGGGGGCACCTCGGTTATCAAAAAAACAAAAAAGTCCCGATGATATTGTATTTCTATGACATTTTGAAAGAACATCTTACTTTTCCACTCTCTGTTTGAAAGACGGATATATGCCTTTCTATACCTGCCGTTGCCTTGGAAACCTTGACCTGCACAAGAAAGGTTTATACGGTGGCTGACCGTGGAGGATGCGGTTTCTCCGAGTTTCCCACCTCTGCAACCTGCGAGGCAGAGAACCGAGGTTTATTCACCGTTAATACTGTGCTGTGTAACTGCTTGCATTATTACATGGCGTAAATATGTCCACCCTCCCCCCACCAAGTGCAGAGACCGGAAAACCCAGCAATGATTATGAATAGGAGATTCATTTAGTGTCATCCTGCAAATAAAGCAGAGTAAACTTTCTTCCACATATTGACGGGCTTGCTCTTTACATGCTGTACCACACAGATTGTTTATTCAATGCATAATGCATGGTCACCCAATCAATCTCATTGTCATCAATTTTTGAGAGAAGACCATAGACACAATGAAATAAGAAAGGTAGAGCTGAATGGCTTGGGCTCATGTTGCACTGATAAACCACGTCAGCTGGGGTTTGGGACCACTTGAATTTCCCTCCATTTTGCCTGCAATTGGTTGACTTCAGCCTAGTTCTCTCTTCAAATCCCCACCTCCTGCCCTTTGTCTGAGAAGGGCCAGAGGATGGTGTCCAGATCAGATACGCTGTCACCGAAGCAAAGTTATGAATTTTTCTCTGTATCGAATTAAAAAAAACACACACACAAAAAAAATCCAGCAAGGACGTGGATATCTGACAACAAGTAGAGGAGAAAACGAGGGGAACATAACACAAAAGTTTTGATGCATGTGATTTTTGACTGGTGTAGGATTTAACATATTCGGGTTATGCATTTTGCCCCCCCATCACTGGAGGAGAGAAATAACAGCGGGATAGGACAGAGGTTTATGAAATCATAAAAATGGTGAGCAATTATTTATCCCTTCACACAGTACAAGCACTTGGGGGGGGCAGACCATAAAAACAACTAGATTTAACACAAAATTTTAAAAGTATTTTTTTTTCAGTAAAGGCACAATTAAGCTGTGTAATTAGTTGCTGTAGAATGTGGTGGGGGTATATAAATTAGGTTTAAAAAATATATATATAAAAATAGGTGGTTTGCCCAAATCTCTGGAGGTTCATTAAACACTCCTGACCAGGTAGATTTGGTATCACCACCTCTAACGTCTGGCGATCAGCAGCAGAAAACAGATCTATTCAATGGGATCTGTCGGGTGCTTCCAAGTGAACCCAGACCGAGCACGGTCAGAGATGAGATGGGGGTTGTTGGACCACTGGTGTGACTCAGCATGGCACTTCTTATGTTCCTATGTAAATGCACAGCTTTCCCCACTTCAGGCTGCAACTGGAAGCATTGCTGACCCCCTCCCCCGGTCCATGAGCAAGAGCTCGAGCCAGGAATGGAGCCCAGGCAGAGAGCCAACCTACTACTGCCACTGGGAGGGGACCTGGGTTCCAGGTTTCTAGTACAATCCACAAAAATTACAGAATCAAAGCAACAAAAAGCAAGAAACGATGTGGCAGACCATGGCAAGTTCAGGATCCCAACTCACAAGGCTATAAACGGGAACCAGTTTGCCCCCTAAATCACAAACTTTCCACAAAGATAAAGCTGCAGGGCATACAAATAAAACAGAATAGTCGAAATAAATATAACTTTGTCTGCAAGTGTGCAAGGGAAAACAGTTTAATGTGCCGGACTAGTAAAGAAGTCATCATTCCAGGACACGGAGGGCAATGTGAGAAGTCACGAAACAAAGGAGATATTTGCTTACACACTCTGAGAAAAAAAAAAAAATCCTACAGCATGCCCCTCGACCTACCCCGTCACCATAAGAGCGACGCCTCAAGATGGGGAAAAAGGCAGCTCCATGGACATTGCCTGCTTAAACAGTTATCACCCCCTGAGAAAATATCCAAAGCCGTCAGAATACCGGACGCAACCACGTGGGATGCTAGAGGGCAAGAGGACGTTACTACAGTTCCAGATTTTCGTATTGTGTGGGATCTCCCCACCACCCACCAGTGTTATCACTCTCTGATGAAGTCTCTTCCTGTTAAAAGGGTCATCCCACTTGCTTTATAAGAACATTTGCATGCTTTCTAAAGAGGGGTAAAAACAGGGCAATGATTTACTTACATGGGATAGTTCTCAGGTACAGGTTGTCTCTAATCACCTGCTGGAGCTTATGGTCAGTGGATCCCTTCTGGAACTGCAGGCTCAGGTAGTGGCGCAGGTCTTTGTTGATAACTTTTCCTACAGGCACAGCAAAAGAGAATACGTATAAGTGTGATTAAACGTACACACACAGCTAACCACAGAAATCAAACTACAGACTCTGCTGAGAATCACACTGACCACTCTTTGGGGTGTTCACATCTGCTGTCTGGTCATTCTGAGCTTTTCTTTCAAGAAAGGGGCAAAAAGCTAGGAATAACGGGGGAGGGAGCGGAGAGGGGGGGGGGGGGGGGGGAAGGCATGTACCGTGGAAAAATACTTAGAGCTCATGCCCAGTGATGTTGGCATTCTGGAGGCATAGCTTCCAGCTGAAGACATTCCTCGCAGGCATCGTGCAACCTGGAAAACTCCAGGCGGCCCATGCAAAATCAAGCCAAAAAAAAAAAATTTACAGGTAAATTGAGCATCCATTTTCCTAACCTGACCGACATCAGGATTTTCTTTTTCATGCTGCTTCCTCCTACTTACTATCGGGATGGTACTAAGTAGGAGGAACCACAAAAAAAAGCAGTATTTTTGGCTTTTTTGTGACAGTTTGTAACACATGAAGGCTTAACACCAGCTCCAGGGGCTGGCATTAAGTTTTGCATGTTAAAACGTGCGCACGGTGGGTTTTTGTTTTTGCATTGGAGGTAATAGCCTCATCTACATGACACTTACATGTTGGTTTGGACGCGCTAAACCCATTATTGCAGTGCGTCCAAAATGTGCATCCAACCACGCAGCAATCCCTGTGCTAGGCCGAGCGCACTGTATTGCACTGGCCCACGGATGCTCGTCGGTTTGGGACACCAACGCTGGAGACAAAAATGGAATTTAACTTTCCGGCCTCTCTTTTCCTGGATGCCCTGTGCATCCCTTGTTCCCCACCCGTTCTCAATCTTATTACCTCCATTATTCCAACAAGTCTTTGCATTAGTCCCCGAATTATAGCTGAGAACCGAACTGACAAGAACAAAACCGTATGTCACCAGAGAAGAAACCATTTGCTGAAGGTATACAAACATCCTAATTGCTACAGCTGCCCCAAAATGTGCCAGACAACAAAAATCTGTCTACGATAAACCTCAATTTATTCAACGGTGCAGGTCTCAGCGTCGTAGTGCAAACCCAGGCAAGGTCGCACTAGACTACTACCACTGAAGGAGAGGATTAACCTATAAATATTACAGCTGCAAAGCAATGCTCGTTACACGTCGGGCAGCTCCTCCCCCCCGCGCCAAGCGCCATCTTGTCTCCCTTCGCACACCAGAATTAGGCGGTGCTGGAGGTGGGGAGGATTCCCCCCATGGAAAAGATAAAAGGACCACACTCCTCAAACTCCTGGGGGGAAATCCAAGAAGCTTTGAGCAAGCTACAAACAGGTCAATAACTTCTAGACTCTACCATACTTGGTTTCCTATGCCGTATATATCTCCTTTTAATGGTAATTGCTTTTCTTTCCTTTTTTAAAGCTTCCTAAGGTTCCTTTACAGTGATGTATTTTCTTTGAATGTTTTTAACGCTTTTGTAAACCGTTGTGATGTGAACGACGGTATATGAAGTCTTTTATATAAATAAAATAAATAAGCTTGCCGACAACAATACCCAACTGGGAAAAGGAATTAATTCACATGCACCCTCATAATCAGACACGGGCGGCAAGAGATGTTACTCAACACCATTCATATAAAAGAAAACATTTGTCTTTTGACTAAGAAACTGCATCTTTAATTTGTAAGCCTAGGCAACTCATCAGCGTAGAAATCCAGTAGCCAAGAGACAAAATACACGTGATGCTTCTAATTTGGCTATGGCCGGGAGCACTGCCTTAGCTCACCCAGAGAAAATAAGCCAAGTTTAAATTTCATATAAAGGAAAGAATATTTTGCTCTTGAGGTTCTGGATTATGTTCTGAAACCTTCTGCACAATTATTGCGTATAAAAAGAAAAGAAAAAAAATTGGCGTAGCTTCATGCAAACAAGGTTGGTCTTCACGAAGTAGGATCAACCACTACGCTGAACTGCCTGGCAACTGCTGTCCCACACACAGAACGAAGAGTGCATCCAACTAAAAAAAACTGAACAGGACCACAGGCCATGCAGATCGGTCCCTCTGCGCCTCGATGCATGCACACCTTTACGCCACACAGCATTCCCCTGGTTAGGTGTGCAAAGCTATGGAGCTCCATATTCAGATGCAGTCTGGATAGCAAAGTTAGCCAGATAGGTTTATCCAGCTACCTTTGGAGGTGCATTCAATAGTGCGGCCGCTATTTGGATAACCTAGAAACATTACCGCTCTGCCACTCCTCTGGGAACGCCCAGACCTTCTATCCCCCTTCTGCAACATTTCAAATCACTAACAGGGTCATTCAGTAAAATGCGATGTGGCCTTATCGAAAGGGGCGGGGTTAGAAAAATGCTCTCTCCAGTACCGCTGAGGGTGATGATGTTTTAGACATTACCGCCGGCACTGGCACCAGAAATACCACCACCTTTTTCAGTGGCTCTATAGGGGCGATAGTGTGCGGCAGGCAAAAACGCAGCGCCACGATGTGGCAGGCTGCACACTATCACCCCCCCCCCCCCCCCAACTCCTTTTCTGGCCGCGGCTCATCATGCCGCACACAGACTCCCCCCCCCCCCCTTGATGCTTTGACCCGTGCCGTTCTCTGGCGGGGAGAGGTCAGGTGGGGCTGGGGGAGCGCCGGCATCTCACCCCTCGCCTCAGACAGCAGGTTCTCTTCAGCCGCCCCTCCCCCCCCATCGCATCTCTCCAGATTGCTCTTCCCTTTCCTCTTTTACCCTCTTATCCAGGCCTGGATTTGCTACCACGCACACTCCTCGGCCGGTGGGGCGGCAGAAGACCTGTGGCCTCCCAGCCCTGCTGAATCTGGCTCAGCAGAGAGCAGCCCTCTGTTTCCGGATCCAGCCCCTCCCCTCCCCTCCCACTGCAGGGATGAAGAAAGGAGGGGCTGAGGCTGCAGGGGGCGGAGCAAAGGAAAAACTACTCTGCCGGCCATGCCAGGCCCCTGCGGGGCCGAGGAAAAGCCAGGGCTGCTTCTTTATCTAACCCCGTTCATGGGCAGGAGGGGAGGAGCCCAGAGCAGAGGGAAAAGGCGGAGTCTCAGCCCTTACTCTCCCTGTTCTCCCTTGTGGGGAGGGGAGGTTAGGGGCTGATTGCACCAACAGTGCCCTAGGGGCAGGAATACCCGAAATCCGTCACTGCCTCTCTCTCATGCCCTCCGGTACTAATGTAGTCACAGCACACGCCCCTGCAAGGAAGGCGGCTCCTGTACCCTCGGGACTTCAGGAGATGCTCGGGGAGAATTATTTTAAACCAGGCTCCGTTTACTCTCCAGCGCGCCGTCCTGGGCCGCCCGCGGAGAAAGAGAGGCTGCCGGCTACAGCCTCAGCTGAGCTCCCTTAAATCAATGCCAAGAAAATCCATTAGCGGCCCAGGGCTCTGACAAGCCACCGGGCTCAAACTCCCAGGAAACTCCCAGACTGCCTGGGACTGTTCTTAGACCTGAGCTTCCCGCACGGAGCCTTCCACCCCCGCCCCGGGTTCATTTTATTTATTTATTTACTTTAAATGGGTTCTCAAGTTTCCGCGGCACAATCGCTCCTTTTTCGTTCCCACGGTCGGCGATCCCTACCCAACCCCGCCTGTACGCCTGACGGGCCCCGCCGAGCGCGCCGTTGCGCCGGACCGAGGGCCGCAAAAGAACCCGCTGAGACCCCCCCCCCCCATCACCCCCTCCCCCAAGTCCTGAACAGCTGAGACCCGCGCATCACGCGGAACCAGCATTTTACAAACAGACACACAGAATCGTTTCTTTCCAAGCCCCTACAGGCAGATACAGACGGCGGAGCGCACTGTTAGCCCGCGCTTCGCCGCGCGTTTTCGATGCGCTATTTTTACACCCCTTATACACAGGTCAATCCAGTAAAGTGCGGCCGCGTTTACCCCGCTCCTAACCCGCGTTCTACTCGCTTTCCGGCCGCGTTAGCCCTTCCTGCGATCCACAACCCCCTTTAACCTACTCTTACCGCGTCCTTAAATCCCCGGGTAACCCCTTCCGCACGCGGCATGTATATTGCATGTAAACGAGCGAATTAGCTATTCCCTACCATCCAGTACCCCGCGCCCCGACTAACGCTATTGTACCCTGCCGTTTTGCCCCGCGTTTAACCTGCTAACTTACCGCCTACCCCTACCCCTGCGTTAGAGGCAGGGGTAAGGGTAGGCGGCAAACTTTCCCCCAGCCCCCGCTCTCCTGCCCTGGCCGCGTCCATGGGCGCCGGTCTCCGGGGCAGCCCCAGTCCTCTCCCCTCCTCCCGAAGCGAAAAAAAAGTAGCAAGAGAGCAAGGGGAGAGAGAGGACGGGCAATCCTACGCTCGGGGTTGCCAGTCCCCCCTCCCCTGGCAGGCGCGAGAAGCAGCCTTGCTCCGGGAAGAGGGGGGACTGGCAGTGTAAAGCGACGAAGCGACTTACTTTTTGCAGCCCCCCCCCTCCGGACATCGGCGAGGACGACCGCGGCTCCCCTCTCCTGCCTCCAGCTGCCCGCGAAGATGGACGCCTGCACGGGCGAAAGCGGCCCCCTGTTCGTGCAATTGGGCCGCTCGAGGCGTGACAGAAATTAGCGCCTACCTTTGGGTAGGCGCTAATTTCTGAAAGTAAAATGTGTGGCTTGGCTGCACATTTTACTTAGTGAATCGCGAGCGAATAACTAATAGCGCCCGCAACATGCTTTTGCATGTTGCGGGCGCTATTAGTTTCGGGGGGGGGGGGGTTGGACGTGCGTTTTCGACGCGCCATTACCCCTTACTGAATAAGGGGTAAAGCTAGCTCGTCAAAAACGCGCATCCAACCGCCGGTTAACAGTGCGCTCCGCCGGAGCTGTACTGTATCGGCCTGAGAACGTGCCAGCCCTCCTCCTCCATTCAGTGTCTCCTTCCCTCTCTCCACCCACCCATCCCGAATCCAACGACACGCAGCTGAAATTCAAACTCTCTGCCTTAGCGGAAGACCCCTGCCTTACCCTGGGGCTCTTTCACTGCCTCAACCCCTGTCTCACAAAGCTGGACATGGGGAAGTGAACTTTTACGAATGAAGAGGGAGTGGGACAGTATGAGGCGCCGAAGTCTTTAAGATGCAGTCGCCGTTCACAAGATTTTTCTGTGCACTGCCGTGCGTCTGGCATATCCGCGTGCGCTTCTCTGCGACTCTATAACTACCTGCAGGAGAAGACACGACGCTTCTGCATTTTTACGCTAGGGAACTGGGCGGGATAAAAGATATCCCCACGGGTTTGAGTGAATTAGTGTTCCAGTCGCACCATCCACCTTGGCTTAACAAGCAAATTAAATGAGGTCCGTAACCCCTGAGAAATTCAGGGAGAAAACCATCTCTGACAGCAGCAGGTTATTTTTCATTTTTCCATCCACGTAATTAAAAAACGTTCACACCCAACTCAGTCTGCTAGGGTGGCAGTAAAAATGTGTTATGCTGCCTGAGTGCTTAACATTAACTCGGCATTAATTTTACAATGCATGGACTGTGCAGGTCTCTGGTGTGAATGTCACCCTCTGTCCTAGGCAACAGCTTAAATTCTCGTAGGATACACCCCCGCCCTCTGCCTCTAACTCTGGTACGCTGTCCAAGCAAGACAGTGCAATCTCAGTTGGACCGCTCCTACCGCAGGCTGCAGGATACAAACTTTTCTCACTGTCCACTATTTAGGAAAATGCATAACGTCACGATTAGTTAGTACTTGCCAGGTTCTTATGGCCTGGATTGGCCACTGTTGGAAGCAGGATGCTGGGCTTGATGGACCCTTGGTCTGACCCAGTATGGCATGTTCTTATGTTATTAAAATAAAACACATACATGAAATCCTGCACATGCCTCATCACGAGCTGATCAACGATGCTAGACACGGCCAGCCACTCAGAGAGGACGTGGCAAGCAGGACACGGTCGACCTCTGTGCAATCACGCCGTGGCGTAAAAAAGAAGCCTAAATCAAGCTGGCACGTCCCTCGTGACAACTGAAGTAATTACTGCCCGGGAAGTCACGAGGCAGGTGAGACTTGGAAATCTTGTTCATCGGAGTTGGCATGGCTTATATATATTTATCCAGAAAACATTCGTTAGCCTGGCACTCCGATGATCTTGGCGGCTCACAAAGTTTTATCAAAGCGACCTCGCAGCTCCCTGCAGGAGCAGAGGAGGAACGGAATCGCCTGCGAAGCCCTAAACTGCCTTCGTATCCAAGTCGGCAGGGTCAAGAGTCGACATGGGATACTCTGCCAGGCCCCGCGACCTGACCATTGCTTGAGGACAGTCCCTGAATAGTGCATGGATCTTGGTAAGGCCAACTCGCGCGTGCTGACCTATCCTCATTATAACCGGTCCTTGGTGGTTGGACATGAGAAGGTGGTAGATGTTGCTCGCTCTAAGATCTTTACTGAATATAGGTTTGCTTTATTGGAATTAGCTGAATGCAATGACCATCTTACACTGAAAAAGCCATGATTGGCAAGATTAACTGGCGAACAAGTTTGGGTAAGGTGAGTTTTAGCTATTAAGTAACAAAATGCACTATAAACCATCCTTCCTAAAACCTCATGATAGGGAGTCACAAATGATTACCTGCATCTCCCAATTGCTAATCTTTGCCATCTGAAGGCTGCAGCTGGTCATGCCATGCAGAAGAAAATGAGCTCCACCAGCCAACAGCCACTGCAGGTGCAGCATCCTCGTCGTGCACAAAAAAAATTCTTTAAACTCCAAAAACCAGACTCACTGCAATGGAATGAGAAACTGTGGGTGACTCTTTCAGAGCACGATGTCACAACATATCAGGTAAAAAGGGGTGAATAATTCTGTCCTAACGCATTGTTTCACTCTTGTAAGCACTTGGGAAGCATGCCAGGCCGAGAGTACATTTCTGCAGAGGCACGGCACAGGCAGCAGTAGTGCAATCTTCTCACACACGCACACACCATGGACAACAGCAGCACAGGCTTCACACATACAGTACACAGCCCTGCAGGGAAGACGGGATACAGACCTTCAAATAGCGCATCATTAAAACCTTTTCCATTGGAAAGGAAACGCAAGAACTTGGGAGGATTCACAGACGCCGCGGGGCAAGTCCAGCACTGAATCCAGTCTGCTCACGTTGACCTGGGCAAAGTTTCAACCATACCTAAAACGGGTGGAATTTCTACTACGGATCCACAATCTCAATCCTTTTAAGTCCATGTTTTAATCTTCAAAGGCCTGAGTTAAAAGCTAGACTACCCATGCTGGTATCTGTGGTTGACTTTGAGATCAAAGTCCGGCCACAACATTCGTCAATGCAAGCACATTTACTCCCTACACACGCGCTGCTGGCTCTTACTGAACAACGTGTTGTTGGGGCTGCTGGGATTTGAACCAGCACCCTAAAGACACCAGAGAGAATCAAATAAGGAGCCACAGAAAGGCGGAGAAGACACCTCCAAGTAATGCACAGACCCATCAGGAAGGAGGAACAGACCAACCTTAACCGTGAAGGGATCTGAGCAGAGAAGGGAAGAGCCCCGATAAGGAGCAGGATACAAGGTGAGCCAGCACGGAGGAACCCTTACTGGCTTAATGTCCATGTGGGTCAATTTACGGCCTCCCGTTTCCTGACTACAGAACCTCGGTGACTGCTTCTGGACCCCAGCTTTCTCTGGGTCCATCTTCATCCAGCTGTCGGACCCTCAACACGGGATTCCCCGCCCTCCCCCCAAAGCGATGGCCGCACGATGTCCTGCATCTCAGTCAGACCTTAACACAGAGAACATTGGAGGGTGGTGGATTTGTCGACGTATAAAAAAATAAACCTTCCCAGCTTTATCTGTGAAAACACCCCACAAAACTGAGGCACATTTTGCAGTGAAACAAAAATTTAGCTGAATTGTCATGCCTTGACCCCGTGCCAGTCCAGATGACGACACCACTAGAGGAAATATGTAACCGTGTCCGCACAGCCTGGAACCCACCCAACTTGATACAAAGAGGTGAACCCCCCTTTCCATCTCCCTGCATGCAAACAAGAAGCCTATTGTTTTAGAAAACTTGTTTGAACACCTGCTTTGTTAATTTGCCAAAATTACAAACATGGTTCCCGAGAGTCCTGCATAAACAAAAGTAGATTAAAAAAAACAAAACAAAACACAAACTCAGGGACTACTGGAAGAAAATGGAGGTAGACGCATGGTGCACAGAGAACGGGGGTAAAGGGAACAAGATTTCCGGGACGTTTGGAAATAGGATTTGACAGAAAAACACCCAGCAGTTTATTCACACACACAAAAGAAACCCAAGGAATTGGCATTACCAAGACAGAATGAAGGAGCGAGAGGTTGTATCAAGAGTGACCAATAACAGAGGCCCTGGATGCTAACAGAAGGCTCCTGGCATTCATAGGCGACTCATTAAAATGTCCAGGAACCAGGAGGGTCTTCAGCTCTTCTCCCTTCAACCCCTGGGGTTCCCACAGTCGGTCATGCCACCTCTTCCTTAACTGAACAATGGGTATTCTGTCCGGAAGGGCACGGCAGTCCTCCTACACTCAACCGAACTTACTGTGCCCTGAAGGATCCCCAAACTACTCCCCATTCTCCCATAATCTGATTTTCCTTCTCTTCCAATCTGCACATCACCGTGGACTTGGGAAACCCACCCACCCCCAAAACCCCCAGGGTCCTACCACCATGAATTTATCAACTCTTAGCCCTGCTTTGCTTTGACTGACCTGGTCATTAGGTCATTGAATTCCAATGTCTTCAGAGAACAGGAAAATACCAGGGGGGGGGGGGGGGGGGGGGACCTGGAAAAAATGTCACAAAGGCCAGACGCCTGCCACCGCTGTGAGGCTACACCAAAAACACAGGGCCTGCTGGCAGCAACTCCAATTTTCATTACAAATATGAAATAATCTCCTCAGGTGAGGAACGAAGAAAAGCACTAGGGTCTGCGGGGTCGTCTTCAACCGTTCAATCACGGATAAGCCAGCAGAGGTTCCCGAAGTACCGAATTTTATCCCCTTTCATACTAAGTCCCAACTATAACCAGCCTCTCCTACATATAAAGAGACTACATTATAAAATAAATATGCAGGCTCTCCTGGTGCGCATCCTATTTTTCAGAGATAAAATCACACTCAACGCATGTCCGGCAAGCTATCCATCTTCAGGAGAACACATACCAGGCACCATGTATGAGGCAAATATAGATTTTCCCATCCATCACACTGCCACAAGGCAGCAGCTGCTAAGAAGGAAGCGCAATCCATCAGCAGCCGAGGAAGATGGAATTCATATTTGGGTACAAAAGCCACTGCTGCCAAGCTAGGGCAAAGTGCTGCAGATCCGTCACCCTACAGAGAGCAGCGAGGGGGAGGACACGATCCTCTCTTATACGGAAGCAGGTTGGACGCGTAGGCGATCAACCAGGACGCGTTATCATGAAAAACATCCAGAAGGGATGTGTTGACCTCAGTCAAGGTGATGCGCTCGGTTCCAGGAGGAACGGGATTGCCAGCTGCCCGCCCACCCTCGACCTCAAAATAGCAAGCCCCGGAGGAAGGACGAGAGAACTAGTGGCCCTCAGGGCACACCCTCTATTTATTAAAATATTTATTATCCGCCTATGACGTAACAGAGCTAAGCGGAGTACAGGCATCCGTAACGCAATCTCATAACACAAGCCGCAGGACTGGGCGTGAAAATATCCCACGGTCATCACAAAGCACGAGGAACTCTTCCAGGCCCCACCAAAAGGGAAGCACATTCCCAAGTTTCAGAAGATTCTGTCTCTAGGAAAGCGGCCGCTGTGCGACTTGGCAGGGCTTCACAGCTTTACCACTTTCCCTCTGCAATAAAAGTCATCTGCAGCAGTTACCGTAATGAATGCAGATATGCGAAGCGGCTGGGTAAACACAGTCTGGTGCTGGCTCACAGCCATTCTGCACGCTGCCGTTTCCCCCACAGCTACGTCTGACAAAGCAGAATTTTTGCATGGGATTTCCAAAGCCCCAACAGCCAGGGCTCTTCTCGGCAAGGGGGAAAGGGCCTGCTCGCTCCCAGCGAACACCAGGCAGCAACGGAGCGCGCCACCAACGTCGCTGGTGCCAGGGCTGATCCCTTCCAGCAGGTTTAAAAAAAATAAAAAAAAAAGGTATTGCACGGTCTGCTCATGCAGAACACCACTCAAACTAGGATGACAATATTTAAAAAACAAACAAACCCAAAAGAACTGCCATAGGGGGTCCAGGCAGCTGTGGAAAACAGCCCGGTCCTTGCTTCTGGCACGGAGCCTACAGCTGTACTGGAAATGGCGCACCGGGCACGGGAGCCCAGGCATGGTGTGGAGGTGACCAATGACCAGCAGGACGTAGAAGCTGTAACAGTCTTAGGAAAAAAATGCTGAGGTAATCGTTATTATTCTGCAGCAACCAGATGCAGGTCAATTTTTTTTTTTTTTTTTAAAGGTAGGAAACAGGTGTTGATAAAATGCCTGGGTTAAAGCCCCTGCTGAAACACATTGGATCGTCCCGTGCAGGTGCAGCGCGCCACCAGCAGACAACAGGCCCCAAACAATTAAAGCTTTAATTGTTACCACAGCTGGAGCCAAGGGCTTCCCCCAGGGAGAGGAGGAGCAGCCCGGGGGTTAGAGGAGCCTGGGCCTACAAAAACCAGGGGAGCCAGGGCTCAAATCCCACTGCTGCCCCTTGTGACCTTGGGCAAGTCACTTTTTACCCTCCATGGCCTCGGGTACAAAACTTAAGATTGCGAGCCCTCTGGGGGTAGAGAAGTGCCGAAAAAGCACATGCATGGCCCTGAGGGGCACCCTAGGGGAAACTCCCTAATCTCCCCCCCCCCACGTTGGAACCTCGTGATTTTAACACGGGGGGGGGGGGGGGGAGCCCAGGTTCAAACCAAACTCAACTGCAAACCAAAAGGCGGGTGGGCCTCGGCAGGGGGAACCGATCCCAGCATCTAAAAAAAAAAATACAAAAACAAACCAAACCATCCCCACCTGACGACATCCTCGGCTGCCTGAATGGAGTTTCCTGATTTTCTGCTGCCCTGAGCTGTTCAGCAGGTCAGACCTGCTTCACACAGCACGGATAAAGCACCAAGGAAAAAGGAAACAATACACTATACAGTCTCCAGCAAGGATAAAATCCAAAAACACAAAAACCAAACATTTTTCCCCAAAAGCTACTACATATCAGATTTTCTGTGCCACGCATTGACAAAAAAAATTGAATGAAAAGGTGTGAAAGATATGCTTAGCCAGTCAAGTAAGTCATCCATCTCCTTGTCAAGCCTGCCTCTGTCAAACCTCGCCGTGCCAGCAGCAGTGGATTTTGTTTGTACAGATAGATCTGGCGTTTAACTAGTCGGAATAGCTGTGTATGTTAAACAAACCACTTAACAGGTTATGTAAAAAAAAAAATAAATCACACACAGGGCAGATACAGTAAGGGTTTAAAATAAAAGATTAAATGTAGCAATTTACGCATCTGATTATTGGGATTGAGCTGCTGAAAACTATTTGTTCGTGTTATTTCGTTTCTGTGCGGTTTTTTGTATCGTTTCGTTTTAGTGCATGTTAAAACCCATTTAGCATGTGCTAACGATTTAATGAGCGATAAATCACCTAGGGCACACCAAACACTTTAACAGGTACTAAATAAAACAAACGGCATCACATGCCTCCTGGATACCCTTTTAGTATGGCTTAGGAATGCACATTTTGGGGAGGAGAAAGGGAAGGGGATGTGGGGAAAAGAGAGAGAGTTTCGGGTGTACAGTTTTTTTTCCTGCTGAACTTTGAGTTGTCCAAAGTTGCCTCTTAGGAGCAGTCCAGCAGTGCATTTTTCTGGAATCTCCTTTAATTGGATTTAAGCCTGGCAGTACGGTGCTATCACTCAGATAAAATGGCTGCTCCAAAAGCGCCCAAGCCCAGTCTGCTCGGGTCCTAGAAATTCTATCCTCGCTTTCACTGGAATAAATGGGAAACCACCAACTCGGGGGAGTCCTAAGCTTTGAATCCTAAATATTTACACAATATATTTATCATCAGTTGTTTTATTCCGCAACTTCCAGAATGTCCAGTGCGATGTCGTATTTCTTGGTGCGCCCAGGTTATTATCTAGCTGGGGTCATTCGTTTTCAGTTTAAACGAAAATATTTGACCTCGGCCAAACTACAAATCTGACTAATCTACTGCCCCCCCCCCCCAGATCACTTGACCACAACTGCTCCCCACTAATAGAATTCATAATGACCAACACTTCAGTACATAAACCTATCATCATCTTAGGCGATTTCAACATTCATATGGACACAATCCCCCACTCACCCACCTGTGAGACAATCGGCAACGCACTTTCCACACTAGGACTAAAACAAATCATCTCCGGCCCAACCCACAAAACCGGACACACACTGGACCTCGTTTTCATCAACACAGATAACTGGCTAACCTACAACACACATACAACCAAGGTACCATGGTCAGATCACTCGCTCATTCACTCCTATATGACCTGCAACTCAAGTCTTACAACACCAATCAAAACTCCGATGACAATCACACACCGCCCTCCTTTCAACATCGAAACCCTCCAAGAAAAAACTCCAAACCGAACTATCAAACCTAGATCTATCCACCACTGAAAAAGCCACAACCTCATGCTCACGATCACCAACAATGTAGCAGATACTGTTAACCCCACTATCACAAAAACAACAAAACGCGTTTCACATCAGAACCAATGGTATAATGCCAACATCAGATCTGCCAAACGAGAGCTCAGAAAGAAAGAAAAGACATGGCGTAAAAATAAATCAGACTCATCTCTAACCGCCTACCGTAACTACATATTATACTACAAGAACCTCATAAATAACACAAAAAAAGAATTCTTCACTAATAAAATCAATAAATTCCAACACAACCCCAGAATGTTATTCACCATCGTACAAAACCTTATCAAAGCACCCAACGAGCACAAACTAACACCAACCAAAAACAAAAGCAATGAATTTGCAGAATTCTTCAAAGACAAAATAAAGAACCTAATGAAAAACAACCTCATCAACAACATTCAAAGCATCAAGATGCAAATCAAAGAATGCCCAAACTGGTCAAACTTCGATCCAGCCTCCACACTTGAAATCAAAATCATAAAAAAAATGAACCCAGCAAAACACCCTCTGGACAGCATCCCCATAGATACGATCAAAGCCATGGAAACCACCATAACAGAAGCCATAACCAACATCATAAACCTATCACTCGCAGAAGGACACTACCCAGACTGCCTAAAGTCTGCTATAATTAAGCCCATCCTAAAAAAAGAATAACCTGGATCCAAAGAACTTACAAAACTACAGACCTATCTCAAACCTACCGTTCATCGCCAAAATCATTGAAAAAGTCCTGCACACCCAACTAACAGACCACCTCGAAATCAACAACTTACTATATCCCACACAGTTCTCATTGAACGCCTAACTGAGATAGGGTTAACTGACAAAACCCTACTCTGATTCTCATCCTACTTATCCAACAGAACCTACCAAGTTACAACCAACAATGACCTCTCTGAAAAAATAAACTAAACACAGAAGTTCCCCAAGGCTCTGCCCTTTCCGTAACCCTCTTCAACATCTACCTACTCCCAATCTGCCAGCTCCTAGCCAGCCTTAACATAACACTTTCTGTTTGCAGATAATATCCAAATACTCATCCCGATTCAAAACTCCCTGGATGAAACATACAAGAAAACAGCGACTTTTCTCATGACAATCAAACAATTGTTAACCAAATTGAAACTCGTAATAAACATCGAAAAAACAGAGATAATAATTATTGACAAAATAACCAAACCAACACCCCCACCACCCCTAATAATAGAGAATCAAATAACTGCAATCTCTCCGATCTCACATGCATGCAATCTTGGAATCATCATAGACAGCGAACTCTCTTTCAAAAGCACATCACAACAAAAATAAAAGAAGGATACCTAAAACTACTAACCCTGAGACACATAAAACCCTTCCTAACCCAAGAGGACTTCAGAACAGTATTACAACTTCTCATTCTCTCCATTCTCGACTACTGCAACTCTCTACTACTCGGACTACCTCTATCCACCATCCATCCCCTCCAAATTCTACAAAATTCAGCGGCCAGACTACTCACCGGAACCAAAAAACATGAGCACATAACCCCAATTCTTACATCCCTACACTGGCTTCCAATCAAATACCGAATTGACTACAAAATATTAACCATCGTACACAAACACATACATGAAGAATGAACCGAATGGCTAAGCGAAGCGATTAAACTGCACAAACCACACAAAAACCTCCATTCTGCTGACAAAGGTCTCCTGGCAATCCCCCCACCGCCAAGCCACACAACTGACATCATTATATGAACGCGCAATCTCCCTCGCAAGCTCCCAACTATGGAATACTCTACTGACTGAACTAAGACTACAATGTAGCCAAAAAAAACCTTCAAGAAAGAACTGAAAACATGGCTGTTCACCAAAGTCTACCAAAACGCACACTGCCACTAACCTCCCCCTCCCACACCACTCTGAAAGATCACAATCACCCATACTACTTGTCTAAACCTATAATCGAAGCCTTGCTCTATACTTATAACTTGGTTACCCTTGACTGTTGAACGTTATACTGCATTTCCTACTATTCCAGACTAATTGTTGTTCTATATTTAGACCTTTGTTATCCTTTAAAGAAAATTTAGCATTAGAAGGTACTTCCTATGAAAAATTGCTAACCATGTTAACAAAATATTAGAACTGTAAACCGTTGTGATGGCAATACCGAACGATGGTATATAAAACTCTACAAATAAAAAAAACGACTGTGAACGAAAAACAATCTCAGGTCTAGCAAAAAGCTATTTTGTTTTCTTAGACTTTCACCCAAATTTCATAACACTCCACACACACATTGTTGCTTGGTCCTGCAGAATTCTCCACTGGCCTGGAGCCCCTCTCCCAGTATTGAGGTGACTCACCTACACATCTCCATATGATCCTCAGCCCTCTCCTCCCCTCCGTACTCTGTACCAACACAGGAGGAGAGGCCGAGCAGCATTTCATACTTCTGCTTTCCAAAATATTTATCAAAAAAAAAAAAAATTAGAAATCTTGGATGAAAGTTTATTAGAGGGTGACAGACAACTACAGAAAGCTGATGATCATCTAAGGCCAGTTTCCCTATACGAAACGGGCTAAAATGTTATATTCTATAGAAAGATGTAAACTGAACCGCTTCAACCCAGTGTTCGCAGGGTAACTTCTCCCATCCTTCCACCCCATGCTTAAAATCTGAATAAAGCTCCTCGACCGCTTACAACGCTAATCAGCCTAGACACACGCAGACCGGAAAATCGTTTTCCACGAACACAGGGCCTTGCGACACGGCACCGGCGCGGCGAAAGCTACTACAGAAGATCTCAGAAACGGCCGTTCTGTTAGGGGCTCGCAGGGCCCCAGGGCAAAAAAGTCAACCCTAGTGGGGGCCCCGGAACACCGAAATTACGGCGTCGGGGATGGGGCTGGCGGGCGCCCAACCAAGGACGGCGCTGTCTGCGTGTGGCGCTAAGCGGAAAACTTTCTGATCGTACACATCGAATTGGGTATTAGAAACTAGATTTGTGCGCTTTAAAAAAAAAAAAAAAAGTTTAATTATATCCGGTTGTCTACTTGTTAGTCCATTAAAACTGATTGCATTCTGCCTTGAGCCCATCCCTGGCAAAAAGCAGAACATGAAGTGTTTGTAAATGACTAAAATGAAACCAGTTTCAAGGGAACGCCTTCTCTTATGAGCGTCACAAGATGTAACCCGCACGCGTTACAGGCCGCTGCACCCCTCGCCTACGGCTGGGCGACAGCAGCTACCACAACATAAGGGCTCGTCGCAAGAGACAGGAGCAGACAGAGAAATCTGTAAGGATGGGAGAAAAGGGCAGACTTGGGGTTTGGCGTCCGAAGGACCCAGGCTCTGCTCCCCAAGTCTCCTCTGGTCCTGGTCAGACCGCACTAGCACAAAAATAAATAAATAAATAAATCTGCAAACTTCAAGCAACGTTTTATGCTGCCCTGACCAGAACTGAAAATCAGACCTCGCCAACGGAAGCTTGCATGCGATAAACCTTGGCGTGCACCTCGGGTGAGGCTAAAAATATTGCCAACGTCGTACAACCATCGCCGGCAGGGCAAATCCTACAGGCGGCCTCGTGCCTCGACTATTTGCGCTCGCTCCCTGAGACTTGGCACTCGGGCTTGCTGGAAAAGCAGATGTGAACGCTACTTCCACCCGGCCCTTGAGCTGCCTACGGGAATCTCAGCTGGACAGAAGCGGATGCCAGTGTTTCTGGGTCGTTTGTCGCATCTCGCTCTGCGGGCAGCCCCGGGTCCTTCTCACAGCCCCCGCTTCCACAAAGCACGCTCTGCGTGTAAAGCAGGGCTGGCAACCACCACCACCTGTCATTTCTAAAGTGCTACTCGACTTGCGCAGCGCTAGACAGACACACGTAAGAGACGGTCCCTGCTCCATGGAGCTTATAATCTAGTCGAGACAAACAAGAATCTGTGGAATTTGTTGCCAGAGGAAGTGGTTAGTGCAGTCAGTGCAGCTGGGTTTAAAAAAGGTTTGGATAAGTTCTTGGAGGAGAAGTCCATTAATGGCTATTAATCAAGTTTACTTAGGGAATAGCCACTGCTATTAATTGCATCAGTAGCATGGGATCTTCTTGGTGTTTGGGTAATTGCCAGGTTCTTATGGCCTGGTTTGGCCTCTGTTGGAAACAGGATGCTGGGCTTGATGGACCCTTGGTCTGACCCAGCATGGCAATTTCTTATGTTCTTAAGTGAATTAATTGCAGAGACGTGCTTAGGATTTAAAAGCATCTTCAAAAAGGTGAGTTTTTAAAAACAGGATTTGAATAGTGCAAGTCTAGGAGCACATCTTGCATGGATTCCAGGCATAGGGATGCAGGGAGTTTTGAGTTGCAACAGCGAGCTGATGAAGAGTGCAGGGCGAGCAATCCGATTCCTGGGAATAGCAGTCAGGAAGCCAGGGGGAATCCCTGGGGATCTGCAAATTCCATAAAATGAGGCCAGAGTACAGCTTTCCCTTCCATTCCTCTACCCACCCCCACATTCATCAGAGAGCAAAGAGAATGAAGTTTAAAGGACAGACTTCCACCCTTTCAACAAGCACGGACAGATGCCAAAATCAAGAAAGAAGCTTGGTTTTCCCAACTTATCCTGCACCCTTGGATATCAGAATTAGGTAGCACCCCCCTCTTCTTATGCTCCAGATTTCTCAGTAATCAAGGGTGTCCCTCACACCCACTTACACACCCTTCAGGCTTACACAGTTGTCGATGAGATTTAGATTTTTTTTTTCCCAAGAAAAAGGAAAGAGAACAGTGCATAAAATAAGGCTGAAAAAAGTGCACGCGCCTCCATAATGGTGCACGCATGAAAACGTGAGTGCATAAGTGATGGGGAGCACTGACCAAGAGTGATCCAAAGGAACATTTTGTAAGGGAATCTCGTGCTTTCCGAATGGCTAACGACAAAGTCACGCCGTCTGACGGCATCCTGGCACTTGCAGGCTAAATCTCATCCTACCCAATCGGACTGCATCACTGCTAGATGATCCTTCCATGGCATTGTGGGTAATGGAGTCTGGAGGGTTGCCAGCTACTCCCTAGGTTTAATGATCATACAGAACGTGGATGGCTTATATGGTTCTGAAGGATTTGTAACCCCACACCCCAGTGCGTCAGCTTTGCAGACTCTCGTCTTTCTCAGTAAGAAGCTCCCATCCTACGCAGTCATAATTTTGGTGTTTTCAGTACCAACCACTGCACCAAAGAAATCAGGGCCTAACTTTAATAAGCATTTACATGCTTAAAATTGGGTTTAACAATTACAAATGCTCTTTAACTGGGTAGGTGGGCTTTTGAAAATTGCTGCAATATGTGCCATTTAATTGTCCATAGGTTATTCACGTGTAAGAGCACTTTACCTGTGTAAATAGCTCTTTAAAACCACTACAATAGTATGTTACATTTACACATGTAACTCCTTTTAAAATGACCTCCTATGTGTCACCCATGCTCTGTCCTCCTGCGACTGCCGTCCAGTCCTAAGCACTGTGACATCAACTGCAATGCACCATGGGAGTTCAGGGCTCAAGGAAACTAAGATGGCTGCCTTCCGGGCACCATTTCATCTCTCGAAATGCTACATTTCTGTCAAAATGAGGCATGAGAGAATTATCAAAGTTTCAGGTTGGAAGTTTGTCTGGACACGGACACTGAAAGCACGTAAACAGTTTTCTACAGAGCCGATGCCTGTAAAAATAAATAAATAAAAAATAAAAGAACTTTCAAGAGAGAAAATATGCGAGGATGACTCGGTCTCTAGCCAGTAGCAAACTTGTGCACTGCCTCATGGCAAGGAGGAGAAATACAGTCCCCATCGGTGCCAGCTGCACAAAATGGGAAAGAGCATTCCTTTACGTAAAGGTCACATAACTTTGTTTCTCTCTGTTCGTGAAGTGAAAAAACGCTTCACTTTGTTTTCTCCTTCTTCTTCATCATCTGGCAGTTTCCCCCCCTCCCCTTTTGAACTTCCAAGTTCAGATGGAAGTAGGGCCCGAACCTTCACGTCCATCTACCTGGGGATTTCTTCCTCTGTTTTATATCTCCTCCTGACTTACGTAGGCCAACCAGGCTCCACACTAGGGCTCCTCTCACCACCGAGTGTCACTACTGTTCAAACGATGACGACCAAACTCTGCACCCGCCCCCCACCCCCCACCACCATCATATCCAGTCCTGGCCAACCCAGGGAGTGGAAGAGCCCAGCCAGGATGTCCACATGGCAGCCAGAGGACTGACCCACATTCCTCACACTTTTGCTCTGCTCCTCCTGGCACCTTCACGGTAAGAGACTTCCAAGGAATACTATAAAGGGAAGCTGCATCTCCCCAAATCTCTTCACTGCTAAACATCAGAATAATAATAAGGGAAAAAAACCCAGGGATGTGCAGTCGCAGCAGGAAGGCTGCCAGCCCCAATGAAGAACTTTTTTTTTTTTCTCTGTGCAGAGATCTGGGATCAGCAAGAGGCTTTTCTGGTCAGCTTCCTCCTGCACCAGCTGTCTGGGCCTCGTGTGGCTTTCCAGCTCCCAACAGATAAAGCTGACGCGCATTAAAATTCAACTCCACCACAAGACCTGCTGCGATTTTTCTGAGCAGGGAGTTATAAAAAAATAAATAAATAAAATAATCCTCATAATAATGAAATGAAACGCAGTGTACCAGCAGATGGAGATCCTTGTTTAATAAAGACGTAGCTCGGGGCAGTTGCATCTTCCCTAGTGGCGCTGCTTCCTCCCCCCTTCACGCCTGGATGTGTGACCTGTGAAGCAAAACCTCCAAATTATTACAAGGGCTGGAGGGGAAAAGCTGCCCTGGCTCTGCTGAGCTCCTGCCTGGGGACCAGGGGAGGAAGCAGCACCACCAGCAGCCTCCAAAGACAGATTCAGGGCTCTTATTTTTATCAAAATTACATTCCCCACCCCCTTCCCAGCAACGTTAAACAGGACCCCAAAAAAAAAAAAAAAGGGGCCCTTGAGAAAGGAAGTCCCCTCAGATCAGTTACTGGGTCGCGGGAACGCTGCCTGCTGACGTCGCCACGAGCCGCGGCCCCAACATGGGGGTGGGAGAATGCAGACACATAAGGGGCTTCGGTCACTCTGGGACCTCCACATGAGGAGCAACCGGGAAAGACCGGACTGGACTCTAAGCCATGGGATTTAGCTTTTGTGCTATTTTCATGTTCTTTTATGATATCAGGTTTATTTGGAGGGTCCGGCTGTGGGGCAGGGAATGAGTTATGTTAGGTGAAGGTTGGGATATGTATTCTGCTTTGCATTTGTACTTTTGTGCCAGTATTATTGTATTTTATGTTACTTCTTTGTTTCATTTATTGATGTAAGCCGCTGTGGGGTTTTTTTGGGAGGGGAAAGGCGGTCCTATAAAACGCAAATGGAAATCAGGACAGCGTAGGATAGAAACACTATAAGCAACTGTCTTCCCGCAAAACACTTCTGCTCATGTCCAGCATTGGGTCAGAGGAGCACAGGACAAGCACGGAGGGGTCCCTGGTTGCTGGGAAGTGAGAAATAAAGCCGGAGAGCAAGCAGGGTCTGTGGTCCTGCAGCAAGAAGGGAGACTGGGACATTAGCAAATTTCAAAAGCCATTTATGTGCACAAAGTGCACTTCCAGGAGATCATCCTATGGACAATTCAATGGCAGAATCTGCAGCAGCTTTCAAAAGCCCACTTGCATGGGCAAAGTGCATTTACACGTGTGAAACCCGGTTTTAAGCGTTCGTATGCTTTTAAAAATCAGGCCCGATGTGATGGCGGAATCTGCTCACTCCAACAGCCTCGAATTTATTTTGCAAAAATGGGAAAGTTATCACCACAGCAGGGCTCTGGCACGGAAACCGCTCTCTGGGGATGACGGCGTGGGGGGCACAAGGGGGGGATCTTGACTTGACAGTTCTCCAAAAAGCCCCATATTTTGGAGGTAGGGTTTTGTGGGCGACGCTTCGTTGGCCATTCCCAACCAACCTACGCGACCACCGAGGCGCGCGAGCTAAAACACTCGCAGACAGACAGGCACAGGGCGTGGGCAGGCGGCACGCCTGGACACGACGCGCCAGACTGGCATCCTTTCCTGTTAATAACAGCGAGTGCATCATCAGCGGCGCTAGCACCGAGCTCCCTCCCCCGCCCCGGACGGAGGCTCTCTTTAATATCTCTCTATCAAGCACATACAAAAGCCTTCCCCCTTTGGTATGCGAAAGCGCACAGCGCCTTCACAGTCGATACCGCTAAAGGGAGAATTTCATTTGCTTCACGTGCAGCCGGGGCTCTTCCATAAATTATTCAAGACTTCCAGGTATTCACGGCAATCAACTCGCACGGTTTAATTACAAAACACCTTCCTCCCCCAAGGCACACAATGCATAAATAAGCAAAACAGAATCCGGAGAAAAATCTTTAGCCTTCTGTTTGGAGGGGGGAGAAGCCAGAATCGATGAGCAAAACTGCGGCAGGGAGATTTCAGCTCATCCTGTGGCTCAGCTTCTCTGCTTGTGGCAGCGCGGTTCAGAAATTTGCATGGAGGTCCAGCGACCTGGATACTCCTCCTACCTGATCTCATCAGAAAGATGGGCTCCGTCAGACCAGCTCTTATTGCACGAAAATATCTTCCTGCATACGAAATTGACGAGCCGCACTCAAAAATTCAAAACCCGCTTCCATCAGCCTTAAATTGGTGTTATTACAGTGCATTAGGAGCCTGCTAATAACCGCACAGAGCTGCTAAGGGAGCCAGGAGTCGTAAAAACTCTTCCAAGGAAGGAAAAAAAAAAAAAAAAAAAAAAAAAAATCAGGGATGCGCGTTCGTTGGCTCCGATTCGGCGGCACACGCGCGTCCCTCGCCGGCTTTCTAGTGCATGCGGGGAAACCGGAGCGTCCGCCTGTGGTTTTCATGGCGAGATACGGGCATACTATCCGTTTCCCCGCGTGTACAAATAAAAGCCGGCAAGGTATGCGCGAAACGCCGGAGGAAACGAATGCGTGTCGTGAGAAAGGGTGGGGATTGGGCGCATCCAGGGCCGGATTTGTCAACCCGCACACACTAGGCCTGTGCCTAAGGCAGTACAAATCTGGGGGGGTGGGGTGGGGAGCAGACCAGCTGAAGACCCGCTGCCTCCCAGCTGAACAAGCTCTGCCCCTCCCTGCCCAGCGCACAGGATAGGAAGGGAGGGGGTGAGGCTAGAAAGGGAGCAGAGCAAAGAAAAACTGGTTTCATTCCCTATTCCATCCCCTCCCCTTCTGTCCTGTGAAGGGAGCAGCAGGGCAGGCGCGAGGCCAGAGCACACGGAAGAGAGCAAAGAAAAAAAAAAGTCACCCTAATCCAGCCCCTCTCTTCCTCTGTCATTCAGAGCCAGGAAAGGAGGAGATGAGTCTGAAGCAAAGTGGCCAGTGCTCTGTCGTCCCTTGTGTGAGCCTCGGGTAGGAGGTGGGCACGACATCACCAACAGTGCCTGAGGACAGGTCTTCACAAGACCTAGGGCGCCAGCAGACGATCTCTCCTGCCCCCATCCCCTTCTTCTTCTGTCCAAAGCTAGGGGGATGGTGCTGGCACAGATCCTGCCCGGAGCAGCAGTCAGCGATGGCACTCGCAGGGGCCCACACGCTGGTCCTCCCACAGATTTCCTATCGGAAAGCAACTTCGGGGGGACGGGACACAGAGCCTGTGAGCCAGCACGAGCTCACAGGCCCACAGACACCTTGCATGGGTTTCCTTGTGAGCATGCACTGGCACGAGTGCCAGTGCATGCTCACACAGGTTTCCAACGTGATGAGGAGACCGGTGGGGGGGGGGGGGGCAGGACCTGCGAGCTGGCTCACGCTCACAGGCCCCTGCGCATGCCACTGCTAGCTCTCCCACAGAATGTCAACCCCCAGGGGCAGCTACTCCCTTCCCCTTTAATCCAGCCCTGCAGAGTAATCCCAATGTTGATGTCAGGGTCTCTTGATCTGTTACTCAGTCTGGGACGGCACCATTAAGAGTCAGATGGCTCTCCTGCCAGTCAGCTCCCGAAACCAGACAAGAAAAAGCAAGACCAGAGGAAAAAAACTTAAGGGCCCAGCTACTATTGCTTTTCCAAGGCTTCTCCGGTCTTTTTTTTTTTTTCTCCCTGTTCCTTTCAATTAATTCCTAATCTATGCAGCGCTTGCACTGGCTGGCAACCCGTAACGGTTTACAGAGTAACAATATCGCACGAATGCTCGGGAGACTCGGCGCCGTAACTCCATTAACTCAATTAGCGAAGTGCAAGGTTCTCGCCCGATCCCCCCCCCCCCCCTTAATCTGCTAGAAGAGCGAGGCGGAAACATGGAGGATGCGCGCGCCGAGGCCAGGAGAGCGCATCTCACGAACGGGGAAAAGAAGAAGTGACCTATAAATTAAATATTCTAGAGGAGAAGTGCACGATCTTTTAACCTTTTCTTCAAGGAGCTTCCACAGTTTTGTTTGCCTGCTACAGCTGCGAAATCAAAGATCGGTATTTTTTGCCTCCTCTGTGAGCACAATAATCCTAACGGCTCCTCGCACCCCACCCCTTCTGTGAAGCACCGGACTAGCACAGTAAAACTGAACGATATATAGATATAGATATTTTTTTTTTAATTTGTCAACCGTTATTTTCACCTCCATCTCCGGCCTGCTCCCTTGCCACCCCCCCCCCCCCCCCCGCAGACGAGAGCAGCACCGCCGAGCAAACCCAACAGCGAAGGCCATGATCCGAGGACCACGATCTGAGCCGAAGGGGTCCAGAGCAGGCATCAGCATAATTGGGGCACCCGGGAGGCAGACATCGATCTCGCCACCCGGCTGAGCACCGAAGATTAACTTTGTAAACACAACCAGGGCTTTTTACTGATCTCCACCTGCTATTCCCAGACAATAACGATCCTCGCGAGACAGGAACGGCACCGCAGGCAAACCAGCCCCGTTAATCCACTTAGCAGGCAGGGGAATCAAAGAGGCAACTCGGCTGCACAGGAATTTAGCGACGAATGGGCAAGAGCCGTGCTCGCTTCAAACAAATCGGCCTCCTCAGCATAGAAAAAGCAAGCGCGGGCAAGAGAAGGGAGCCTGCGGGCCCCGGGGCCTGCACAGATTCCCGGCTCCTCCCCTCCCAGACGACTCTGCTGGCATCCTGCCACCGGATGGGGTTTTACCGTCACCGCTGATCTGCTGGGAGGGTCCAAAAGCGCTTTGGCTCTGCCCGAGAGCCCAGGAGCAGTGCCGCACACTGCACGGCAGAGGGACCCCCCCCCCCCCCCGACGTCAACTCCCGGGGCCAGGTCAGCGGGGGCTGGCGATGCTGCAGAGGGGCCCCTGCGTTCCAGAGGAAGGGACATCATCGTCATTGTACAATGGCTACCCCTCCCCCCCCTAGTGGCCAGATTTTGGGTTCCACGATGGTAGGGGGTTCCGAAAAGCGCCAGACCGCCCATGCAATGACCAGGGCTAAAGCAAGCTGGAGGGGGGGGGAATTCATTTACGGGTCGCCTCACCTGCAGTCGCTGGAAGCAATCTGCCACAGTCCTAAGCAGGTGCACATAAAACGGGTTTATAAAAAACGGCCATAAAAATCCAACCTGCATAATCTGAAAGAGCATCCATCTAACGCAGCGAATTGTCGAGAAAAAGATGGGAGATCCCCGGGGAGCTGGGAACGAAGGCGCTCAACATGGCCGGAGATCACAGACCCGCAAGCTGTGAGGAGCAGGAGGAAACCTGGCAGTTCTAATGAGATTTGAGGAAGGAAGGCCGAGAAAGGCGGCAGCAGCAGCAGATCCGAGGAATCCGGCGAGCGCACCACACACCACCCGCTCGCTTAACTCTGCAATCGAGATGCATTCGCTCCATCTTGAAAGTAGAGACTAAGCCCTCCCCGTCTGTGACATGAAGCCCGACCCTTTCCGCCGAAGCATTCTTGATGCCATTTACCCATTCAGGAAAACGCAATGCCAGGGAAAGCTTCGTTTTCCCACAAACTTCCCGAGTGGCGCGAGTGAGCATTTTTCACTCATCCTGCACGCCGAAGGCCTTCGGGCTGGTGCCAGAGGGTCAGCTCTGTCCCATGGCCGTGGAGGCCGCAAAACACCACCCTGCCTCTAAGGTTGCTGAATGGGTAAAAACGCCGTGGGAACGCGTAAAGGACTTTAGGGGCTGAAAGCCATGACCCACGGCAACCACCAGCTGCAAATCATGAGGCGTCTCCGCTTCTACTTTCTGACGATTAAAACCAAGTCACTCTCAACGTGAGCTTTCTGCTCACCAATGGCAACTGGGTTCAATAAATAACATTTTCCGATCTCAACAGAAAATAAAGCTTCCGATTTGTATTTTCAAGATAAAAGCATTAAAATGCTACTCCTGGGGGAATTCTGCACACAAAAACTTAATATTCTGCAAACTTTATATTGGGTCAAAATAACACAACATACATGACAGTCTAACCTAAAATGTACTACAGAAAAGTTATTACTTAAAGAGTTTTAAATATTTTGAGCAGAATTTCCCTAGAAGTTCACTGTAAGAGTGTCCCTTCCACCCTCTCTCCCTACTCCCCTGGCCAGTCTCCTTTCACTTTGCTCTCTCACGCTCCAACTCCTCCACCTGCCACTCTCTCAACCCCGTCCCACTATCTCCACTCCAAGAGTTTGACTCCTCTCTCAGTACTGCCCCTCACTCTCACACACACAGGCTCCCTTCTCTCTCGCGCACGCACACATCCCCTCATACAGGCTCCCTTCTCTCTCTCTCGCACACACACACACACACACATCCCCTCATACAGGCTCCCTCTCTCACACACACATCCCCTCATACAGGCTCATACACATCTCTCACACACACACACACACACACACACACATCCCCTCATACAGGCTCCCTTTTCTCTCTCTCTTGCGCACACATCCCCTCATACAGGCTCCCTTCTCTTTCTCTCTCTCACACATATCCCCTCATACAAGCTCCCTTCTCTCTCTCTCACATAGATCCTCACACAGGCTACCTATTCTCTCTCACACACCCCTTCACACAGGCTTCCTCGCACATATACACAATCCCTTCACACAGGCTCCCTCACACACACACAATCCATTTTTCTCACACACCAGTTCCCAATCTCTTACACATATACACATCCCACAATCTCCTCACATAGGCTCCCTCTCTCTGGCACCCTCACACTTGCTCAGGCTCGCAGTCTCACTCACACACACACTCTCACCGGTGCCTCCTCCACCTTTGCCAAATTCTGCATTGGGGGGGGGAATTCTGCACTCCACAGTAATGGAGAATTTCCCCAGGACTAAAATGTATCTTAAAAGTGGGGTATTCATGTGTTCTAACATCTCTGGCAGGGGGTTCTCAACACTGTCCTGGGGATGCACCTAACAAGTCAGGTTTTCGGGACAGCCACAATGAATATGCATGAGATACATTTGCATATGTTGGAGACCCAACATTTGCAGATCTCTCTCCTGCATATTATGGGTATCCTGGACAACCAGATGACCAATTAGGTGAGTCCCCAGGGAAGGGCTAACCAGTGGTTACTGGTCTATAGCACAATGGGAACAATAAAGGTTGCCAGAACTCCATTCTGTGTAGCGCAATGAACCACCTCAGGAAGGAAAGGCAAAAAAAAAACAAAAAACGACAGCATGAATTAATGGCCAAGAAAGGCCGTGCCATGTGCATGCCTTCCACATCACTCAAGGGACCTTATCAGGCCCATCTCTGCATAACGTTATCTGCAGGATCTCTTAAGCTCCTACCGTCTGTTTAATCAAGCAGACACTTTGATTTTACCCTTGTAAGTTTCTCCACCTACTCTTTCACTTGGTTTCAATTATTTTTTTTTTAAACAGTTATTTATACAGATAGCAAATCAAATTAAAGCCCAAACTGAGCATTATCCAGATCTCCTTATACAGATATAAACAAGAAGTCTGCTGTTAAGCAAAACGTTTGTTGCTAAGGGGAAAAGCACCCTCAAACTCGAGGCCTGCCAGCTGTGGCACAAGCAACCGCTGGCCCAATGTCAGTGCTGGGCATTGCTCCTCGGAAGACCTGGGGACAGTTTGTCAACCCAAGTTCCCCTCATTGGACTGGCAGGGGCAGCGTTCACAGGTCCCCGGCTTAGTGCATATGTGGATGGAAGGGGAGAGGAGGAACAAACCTTGAACATGGAGTATGAGTGCAACATATCCCATGCTCCGAAATGAGCTGCGGTCTTCAGTCACTTACTAAGGGGGATGGGCTCTAAGACAGATGGGTAGGAGTCCAGCTGGAGGGGGCACCTGCCAGCTGCAAACGAAGGCCGGTAACACCTCGGCTTCAGTCTCGCCTACCAGAAATTGCACGGAGCACGCTTGAGGAATTGTTTGAGCAGACTTTACGCACAAGCGTGGATGAAATCAGATGGAGCCTTCTTGGCTTTCACATTTGATTAAGAACACAGGAACTGCCAGTGCTGGGCGAGTCCAAGGGGTTCTTCCAGCCCAGAATGTTGCTCCCATCAATGGCCAATCCAGGTCCCTCTAGGAAGCACCCGGCAGATCATTGCCCATTCCCAGGGATGAGCGATGGCTTTCCCCAAGTCTGCCTGACTAATAAACTGGTTATGTGGACTCTTCTTCCAGGAATCTGTCCAGTTCTCTTTGTCCACATCTTGTCCGCATCCTCCGGCAACAGATTCCATAGCTTAATTGTGCACGGCGAGGAAAAAAACCCAAACACTTTCTCCAATTTGTTTTCAATCTGCTACCCGTTGATGTCATGCAATGTGTCCCCTAGTCCTTGTAATCTCCGAAGGAATAAATAACCGTGCCCTACTCTCGTAAACCTCCATCATATCCCCTCCGAGCTGAAGAGCCTCTCTTCACAAAGGAGCTGTTCCATCCTTTTTTATTGCTTTTCTGGTCCCACCTTATCTTTGAGATGGCGAGCCTAGAACTCAACACAATTACGGTGTGGTTGCACCATGGATGTGCACGGAGGCGTTGTGAGAGACTGTTTTTTGGGGTTTTTTTTACCTTCATTCCTTTCCAAATAATTCCTAGATTCTATTTGCTTTTCTAACCGCCACTGCCACACACTGCACTGAGAGGAAAAAGTCCATTTTCTTGTTTGAATTCTACCGATCACATGTTCAAGTCTGTAAGTACTCTGCTTCTCTACCCTTCCTTTTCTCACCTGTGTTTGCCTTCTCTTTGCTTGTGCATCAGCTCCTCCTCTGGAACCTTAGCTGCGAGATGCATTTTTATTGCTTTACACATTAACACACACACACACACACAGCAGCCTGTAAATCAGAGCAAGCCATGATGCCTCAGAGTGATTCTCAGCCACTCACTGCATCTGAAGATGGGACCCATGTGGTCTCAAAAGATTATTATCTCTGCCATAACAGAATTAGCAACTGGGTCTGGCTGGCTGCAAGCACAATAAAAGCTAGAAGCACCAACGTGGTTAACATTGCAAGCACACGACTGATCAAAAAAAATATAATGGCTCCCAAGAATACCCAGGATCGCCAACCTTTGCAAGCTAAAATCTTGGCCCATATTGAGCTGGAACTACTCTTAATGCACGTCTGCTTGACTTCGGCACAAGTTCAGCATCGGCTCAACAAAAACAGGAGAAAAGCAAAACGAAACCTAGCTTGTAGCTGAAAAAGCAATGCACGGCCAACAGGGCATCTTCATGCAAAGAGGAACTGGGTGAGAGAGTCTTGTTTACAGGTAAGAGAGAGTCTATAGATCCGATTTAGCAGGCAGCAAGTCTCTGGTACGACTGAAACCCTTTACACCTGCCTATTCCATTGTCACCAACAGGGCTTAAAACTGAGGAGAAGGAAGGGGGATTTAGGGTTTCCTTATGCTGAACCAAGCTCAAATCTTACATCACTCATCAGACCACCCTTAACATCGGGCCTTGCCATCGTGCAACTGGTCAGTAGGGCACATGAATTCACACTCCGAGGAGATACCCTGCCACCATATTTGTTTGTGCTTCTTGTGTAACCAACGCCAACCCGTGCAGAGTAGTGAAATAATGAGAAAACATGTGGAAATGCAAAATGGTAGCTTGATCCTGAAGAAAATTAATGAATTGGGATATTGCAAATTCTTGCGAGACATCTAAGGAATGTAAAAAAAAAAAATCAGTGAATTTGTCACATCTAATCCCTTTGCATAACGCACAGGCCGGTTTAATGACACCATTAAGCCTACATCTGGCAAAGAAATCCAGTTAAATCGCTGTGCTCCTTTCTTCCAGTTAAACTAAACAGGACCTGGAACTAAATTTAAACACCACTACCCCCAAAATAAAAACGGCTTAGTAATACTGCAATTACCTGCTGCCTAGGAAGGGAGAGAGGTAAGAGTCTCGGGCGCTAGCCTACAGCAATATCTATTAACTGTCTAAACGGCAGAAGGGGGTCCTGGGCTCCCAAGAGAGTCAAAGTTCACCTCCCCTCAGCTGGAGGAGAATTCCTGCTGCAACAGGAGCCTCTAGTCCCGGGACGGACGGACGGCCGATGGGCACCCTCCCAATTCACCATCCCTAACTTCCTCCACGCTGCCCCCAAACATCCAGAGCAAATTCAAACCGGGCCAAAATTATACCAGCAGAGTTGTCAGTTTAATTTTGTCCCTTCTCCCCCACCCCCGTGATCTCGAAGGTTTGCATAGATCGCTGACCTTTGGGACAACTCTTATGTGGCTCCAATAAAATGGATTCGCAATGCGCAGGGGCATCGTGAACTTGGCATTTCCACATGAAAAAAAGGCTCGTATGGCAGAGAAATGATGCCAGCTTTTGTCTAATTTTTAGAACAAAAAAATCCATTTTATTAAAAAAAAACCCCCCACTGACCTAAGCACACAAAACATTTACTTAAGTCACAAGATTGCGGGCAGCAGAAAGGCACCCCCGGCTCCACACGCCCAACATCGGCGTTGTGCAAAGTACGTACCCCTACGCCTGCCATAAAAGGACCAGCGGTTAAAGGGTTAAAACGTTTGGAGCGGGTGTTTATTACATAGCGCACATGAACAATCAATAACGCTCAAAACGTGCCTGTGCTGTGACAGATTTAATAACCGTAGCAGCAGAGAGGCACAGTACGGGCTTCTCAGAATCTATTATTTGTAGTTAATTTGGTGCATGTTTTAAATATACACATCCATGCCTATCCGGCATAAAAAAGCGACTCCAGCAGATATGTGATTAACAGACAGACAGGCAAAAAAAAAAAAGGCATAAAACAGCATCTCCGAGAGATGACAGCAAAACTTCCGACAGCTGCCTGCTCCTCTACGCTGCCTGCGACACGACGGGTCCTACCCGACGGAAGAGAACGGAGAATCCTACGGTGCAGGATCTCGGCCAGACCGAGGGGCAACAGGGCACCAACGCCGAGCCACTGGATCAGCCCGGTTAAACAAAAGAAAAAAAAAAAAAAAGGAGGTACTTTGCCCATTCAATCTAAACTCCTGTAAATGAAGAACTCTGGGATTGGTAAAAAGAAGACGCTCCAGCATCCGCCTTCATGTCAACTAGCAGTGCCCTCTCTGATGGGCACTGCCTCACTTAACAGTGATCTGCCAGCGAATCGGCTGGAAAACAGAATTCCCCCGAGTCTGCGGGACTTCGGCATGGAGTGGACATGAGAGAACCCCAGAGGTGAAGAGAGGATACGATAAGAGGCCCCCCCTTCAGTTTAAAATAATGGGAATTTCACAGCCAGTTTACCATCAAATGACTTAGCATTTGTAGACCAGTTGCCTGTAGTCAGAGGTAGGCAACCGGTCCTCAAGAGGCACAAACAGGCAAGGTTTGCAGGATGTCCACAATGAATATGCAAACAATGGAAGCAGCGCATGCAACTTTATCTCATGCATATTCATTGTGGACATCCTGAAAACCAGACCCATTTATGGCTCTTGAGGACTGAAACTGGCCACCCCTAGCCTAGAGGCAGTCTTTCAGTAGGGCACAAAAGTTACTTGCCACGTCAGCATTTGCATTCGGTGTTCTTAGTGATGAACCAGAATAGAACTTTAAGGATAAAACTTTAGCAAAGCTACAGAAAAATAAATACTGAATTGGACAAATATAGAAAGTGACCTTATATACCTGTGTGAGGAGAAAGTGATCCTGGACTGACCTGGGTACGGAGCAATTTCCCACAGGCAGCTGAGCCAGTACGGCTGACAGCTAGGAGATGTCCCTGGCTAGAACAGGCGCAAGCATTGGGATGGGATGGGGCCAGCTGGTTCTCTCCAGCATCATCATCTACCATGTGAGCAATCTTTACTGTCACTACTGTGCGTGCGCCACGAGCAGGGGTCAACAAAAGCAGCATTACACCCCTGGTGGCTTTCCCCGCCACGAATGTCACAATAACGCTTCCATGCCAGGGTCATCCATCGACGAGAAGATAAGAGAAAGATCCAGGAAGGGCAGCAACACGGCCAGGAAGGTTCTGATAAACGGAACCGAAAGAGATGCGATAGCCTATGGAAGGGAAGGAATTAAACAGGTATTGAGTGTGCACCATAAGCCACATGAGGAGAGACTAAAGGACAGAATACCAGAGACACTTTTACACTTCAAAAAAACAGGCATTTTTCAGCCGTACAAAGAGGTCAGTCTATGACCAGGAGTGACATAAGGAAACATTTCTTCAGGGAGAGGATCGCTGGATGGCAATGGAGGCCTGGGAGAAGCAGCACGGAGCATCCTTAGCTGCAGGGCCCTGCGGCGCAGAGAAGCGGTGACGAGAGCAGATTAAGTGGGCCTGGTGGTGCTCTGCCACCACAGTGTCGGTTTCCGTATTAGCAAAGAGCCTGAAGTCCAGGATTATCTCCTGCAAAGGCACAGCTATTTCAGGCAAAAAAAAGACAGCTTGATTGCAGGTGCCTGCCTCTCCTCCTCTCTCCCCGCCCCCACCCAAACGCCGTTACCATGTCCCCGGCAAAGGAGATCCTCGTTCCCCACAGAAGATTAACCGCCAAGAGCAGCCTGCGAGGTCACCAGGTTACGGCTGGAGGACAGCCAGGTCGCGTGACCTCCATCAAGGTGACACCCTGAGCTCTGGTAGTAAAATCCCACAATAGGAGTCACCAGTTTTCACAGATCTGTGCGGTAACCACGGGGCTTGCACTGCAAGCACACACAGCCGAAACCGCTGCAGTCGCAGAACTGGGGGAGAGACGGACACCTGCACATCTGTTTCTGCTGCTGGAGCAACACAGCAGAGGGAACAAGATCTAATTCTAACAACCCACACCCTTCATGCGAGATGCAAACTCATCTGCTTCCTTCAAAGTGCTGGGAGGATAGAAAAACGCCACAATTCTTCGCATAGGTGCAAAAATCACATTTCTGTATTGGTTTACGTTTATCTGCCTGAGACAGACTCTCTGCAGAGCGCACAGACGTTGCCTTTTATCTGGGAGGCTTCACGTTATTTATAAACCTGTCCAGTGCACTTTGCAAGATGATTTAAAGCCAGAATTCTCCCGGAAAACGCTCACGAGAGGATAAACAGAGCATCGGGCTGCACCAGATCAGATTCTCCTGGTGACATACCCAGGGGACAAAATATATATCAGGGAAGAGATTTATGGAGAAGAAAACACACAGGTGCAAGAGTACCACGACGGAGGCGAGGCTATTTCAAGGGACAATCAGAGGAGCAGGAGTCCATAAACTGTTGTTACTAAGCAGGCAGACTTATCCCTGGGTGCTAGCGGCATGGCCCGTATGCACTGACTGCTCGGGATCCTGACCTGGTTTGGAAGCCTTTGGTCTGACCCAGCATGGCTTCAAGTCTTCCTGCAGCTCAGCTAAAATCCTGCCTGGATACAGGTTCTCTCTCTTAAAATAAAAGGGTCTCTGAGGCCCTGCGATGCCAGATCATCCAAGTGACTGGAATCTCTTCCAGGAAGGAGGAACAGGGATTGCTTTTTTTTTTTTTAAATTATGATCACATGACAGGAATACTTAACATCTGTCACTGACTCAAACACATTATTTAGTGTCACCCCTATGTTTTAAGCCTGCAGGGTCTCAAAAAAAAACAAACCCAAAACAAAACAAAAAACAACCCACCACCCCACCTCAAATTCTCTTTACATCTCTGCTGAGAACAGATTTTATTTTTGTTCTGCTCCGGGGGCGCCTTACAAAATCTCCAATGTGCACGTCCCTTGCGGCTCCGCGGACACACCGGCAGAAGAAGGGTTAAGTCTTTGTGGGTTTGGCTCAGCTCCCAGTGAAACCTGGCACACAGTGTTCTCCGTGTAGCGTGATACGCCGTGCATATTGTTCCCGACCCCAGACACCGCCAGAAAGTCCGAGCCGTTACAATGCTGGCAACAAGCATTTAAAAAAAAAAAATGGAGGTGGTGGTTGTGTAGCTCACTGTCCCACCATCAACAGCCTCTGATCTTCCACCCCCGGAGGAACTAAAAGGAAATGTTGACTGGATGGATTCCCACCTGGGGGGGGGGGGGCTGTTTTGGACTTCTGGCATTCCATAGCGGCCACCACTATTCAATCAGCTGGCCCACTCCTCTGGAACACTCCACCCAACTCTCTCCGACGTACATCAAACAGCAAAGAGGTCAAGAAGAGTCTGAAAACCTACCTATTCAAAAAAAAAAAAAAAAAAAGCAGCATCTGAAGTCTCCGGTTAATCTATATCTTTCCCATCGCATTCCTTTCGTTGATATGGAGCCACGCCTTTGCTCAATACAGGCTCTGCCCACTGCCTGTTTATTCCAACTTGTTTTACACTGTGTGGTGTCGTGTGATGTGTTACGGAATATGCGCTATTATAAACGTAATAACGCTAACCGCCCTGACCAATACGAAGTGAAAGTGCGGTTAAATAAATAAATACCAGCGCTCACAGTGCACCCTGCATGCAAAGGCACCAAAACAGAATCAAATCCAACCGGCATGCTACAAACACGATCAAGCCTTCATTGGTGCCCACCGGGAAACCCTGGCACGACATGTTGGCAGGAGGAGAAGGAAGAGCATTCTGCGCACACGGGACCTTCCCACACCAACCAGCAAAAACGCCCCCGCTGCTCGAAAACCAGACCTGGCGGTAAAGGAGGAATCCACATGAACGGCAGGGCTAACAGGCAACTATTCCCTACCACACATGGAGAGACCCAAGGGGCAGAAAGATTAAAAAGAACTTCCAAACACCTGGATAAATTACACCTCACAAGCTCCAGAAGGAAGCTCTCTCTCTGGCACAATTAAACTGCAATAAAAGCCCCCAACCGGAAAGCTTTCTTTTTTTTTAAACTACTGCCAAGAAGGTTTAATCAGAATGCTAATCAACACTCGGGAGAAGGCAGCTTTTCTATTCTCTGCATCCCCTCTCAGATAGCCTGGATTCAGCTGACCAGTCACTATTCCCTATCCAGGCCAGGTAATGGGGCTTTTGCTATATAAAGAGCAGTGCGAGCAGTAAAGCTGGAGAGACTGCGACCGCATTCGTCGTAATAAACCAGATTATTTCCATCGTGGAATGCACAAAAGAAACTCAATTGAAGATACTGAACCCACGATAAAAACCTGCCCGGCTGGCACCGGGAGCCAGGACAGAGGAGAAACACCCGCCCTCCCCCCCCCCCGAGAATCAAAAAAGGCCAATAAAATGGCTCGACCTGTTGGTAGACGCCATGCAGACTTGGCACTGTCCCTGCCAAACTGGGAGGTAGGAGCGCCAGCGCACGCATAACTGGACAGCGAGACTTTTCAGCACTTCTGAAGCAGAGATGTCAAGGAATGCATGCAGAGCAGCATCTTTACGTGCACTGGTTTCTCCCGGAAAAGAAACAAACATAAACGTCAGGTTCCACAACCACTGCATCCGGAAAAGGCGAAGGGATGGCAGCGGAGCCATCATTTTCCTCCATCCGCCCAGCCTCCAATCAGATAAAAATACCATCCCTTTTTGTATGGCCTCTGAAGCTCATTGACACCTCTGAACAATTCTCAGTTCAACAAAAGCCACCCCAGCCTTTCCCTTTCAGGGCCCTCTGCACGAGCGGTAACGGCAGGCAGGGACCGAGGAGGACACATATTGATGTAGCAATGCCGTTATATGGGTGAAATCGCAGCGTTTCAGATGTAATCATAAGAACATAAGAAATTGCCATGCTGGGACAGACCAAGGGTCCATCAAGCCCAGCATCCTGTTTCCAACAGAGGCCAAAAACCAGGCCACAAGAACCTGGCAATTACCCAAACACTAAGAAGCACCCATGCTACTGATGCAATTAATAGCAGTGGCTATTCCCTAAGTATAATTGATTAATAGCCATTAATGGACTTCTCCTCCAAGAACTTATCCAAACCTTTTTTGAACCCAGCTACACTAACTGCATTAACCACATCCTCTGGCAACAAATTCCAGAGCTTTATTGTGCGCTGAGTGAAAAAGAATTTTCTCAGATTAGTCTTAAATGTGTTACTTGCTAACTTCATGGAATGCCCCCTAGTCCTTCTATTATTCAAAAGTGTAAATAACCGAGTCACATCTACTCGTTCAAGACCTCTCATGATCTTAAAGACCTCTATCATATCCCCCCTCAGCTGTCTTCTCCAAGCTGAACAGTCCTAACCTCTTTAGTCTTTCCTCATAGGGAAGCTGTTCCATCCCCTTTATCATTTTGGTTGCCCTTCTCTGTACCTTCTCCATCGCAATTATATCTTTTTTGAGATGCGGCGACCAGAATTGTACACAGTATTCAAGGTGCTGTCTCACCATGTGGCGATACAGAGGCATTATGACATTTTCCGTTCTATTAACCATTTCCTTCCTAATAATTCCTAACATTCTATTTGCTTTTTTGACTGCTGCAGCACACTGAGCCGACGATTTTAAAGTATTATCCACTATGATGCCTAGATCTTTTTCCTGGGTGGTAGCTCCTAACATGGAACCTAACATCGGGAGATGCAAGGAAATCCAAGCACTGTGCAAACCGCAGCATTGATGGGCTCCTTGCCCAAACACTGCGACATGGAAAAACAGAATATGACGGCCCATCCAGTCTACTCAATGTCATACCAACCAGTTGAGTTTCCCTTCACTTCTTTCTCCATTAAGGATCCCTCTATGCTTATCTTATGCTTTCTTCAATTTTGTTACCAATTATGCATCCACCACCCATTCCACAACAAAATGTTTTCCCGAGTCTACCCCCTTTGGAGCCTCAGATCATGAGCTCTTATTCTAGAGTTTCCATTCCACCAACAAAGGTTTGCTTCCTGTGCACTATTTGCATCAAGGAGAAGAAACGGGGTAACCTGTGGTAACTTTTTTTGGTGCAACATTTCTACATGGGGGGTAATCTGCACAGAGCAACAGTGACAGCCCTAAACAAGGTGATGGACTATTTGAGTCTTTATCTGTGACATTTACTATGCTACTATGTTAGACTGTGATACTAAATCATGCTGCTTTATTACTCCACCGGCACGCCAAGGTGTGAAAGCGTGAATAAAACCTTAGCAGAACAGTCACATTTACACATTTCACTAGGGCCTGGATCCAGCTTAATGATAGCTACACAATGTCCCAGCAAGGAAAAGTTAACAAGGTTTCCACTGGGAGACTCTATCCTACGCCTAAATTTTATTAGAAAACTCAACTCTTTCTGCGAGTACCAGGCTGAATTTCTCTCTCTTTTTGAAATAGTTCTTGATGCTTTTGGTCTCTCTTCCAAATGTAGGAAGCGCTGCATGTCTCCCTATTCAAATCAAAGCTGCCTGATTAAATCAGGACATGTAAAGTGGTTAATCGCTGCTTGCCAATTGCATTTCCGAGATCATTTTTATTAGCATTACGAGGACTTAACGTGTTGTGACCTTTCATGAAAATTACCAAGTCATGCGTTATTGTACCTTCTTACTCAGCTGCACATCAGTGCTTCATAGCATCAAGCGACAGCTAGAAAACCCTGGACTATTCAAATCTCACCTGAGCTGGCTGCACAGGTTTAGCTACTCCCAAACTCTCTCACTGTCAAATAACTTTAATAACTTTATTATTACTATCCCTAACTAGATATTTCACTTAGATGCAGTTCCAACACTGCTCTCTACATTAATGGAGGAGGGAAGGGAAACAGAACCAAAAGGTTACTAAGGGCCAAGAGTAACAGATAAGTATGAGGAAAACAAAAAGTGCGAAAGCTTGCTGGGCAAACTGGATGGGCCGTTTTGTCTTCTTCTGCAGTCATTTCTATGTTATCTTTAAAAAGATTAAAAAAAAAAAGTTACTGCATCAACACTAAAAAAAAAAAAATAAATATAAAAAAATTTTTAAAGTTTTTTTCGCCCAGCAATTTCCTCCTGCTCGTTTGGGCTTCAAGCTCAACCAAAAACAGGGATTATGGATACCACCCCCCCACGCCCTCCCAAACATGCCCCTTACATAGCCCTGAATCGTGGGCCCCTTAATCCAGCCACCAGGTGTCACTCTTCGGCAATGGCCCCACTTACACCCCCCCCCCCCCCCCCCGGAGGCTGTGAACCCTGCTTCCACAGCATCACAGGTCAACCTAGGGAGGTTGGCAGCCTGCGGACAGACCCCACTGGTAACAGGAAGCCAGCAAGGCAGATGCGCAGGAATAAAACCTTAGTTTTGATGCCATGTTAGCCTGCTTGGTTACGTAGAAATCAAAAGTCAGACTAAGAAGTTGCGGAAGCTTCTCTTTTACTGGACCGACTTAAGACATTGCTAGCTATAGTTTGAAGAGCTGCTCTCCGTTCATTAGTTCAGTGCAAAATCACAAACCTTTGGGCTATCACCTGTTCGGCTGACCCAAGGTGAAGCGAGCATAAGAACTGCCATATTGGGCCAGACCCTTTTGAAACCCGGCTACGAGGCAGCCATAAAAAGCCGACCTTTGGGTTGACTGTGCAGAAGGAGACGGCCTTCATGGCTCCACTGGTCATACATCAACATTGGTAGAGGACACACAGTCCTTGCTCACTGAGCAAGATTTACTGTGCTGGGCCAGTTCAGAGATCCACTGAGCCCTGCATTTGACACTCTGGACCTGCAAATTTTGTTAGACCGCTGATCTCCTGGTATCTCTGGAACGGTCTCAAACTCGTCTTGGTGAACGCTGATCTTAGACGCAGTGCCTGCCCCAGCAGAAACCCTCCTTCTGTGATTCTGGCTGCCTGCGACTCCCTCCCTCTCAATCCTCCCCATGACCCTGAACCTCTTGGTTGGGGGTACCCAGGTTCCACAGAGGGAGGAAGCTTGCACTGCTGGAGCCCTCTACTCGCCCGTAGTTGAAAGGACTTTGCTTTACCTGCAAAAATTCCGGTTTCAGTCTCTGGCATGTTCTGAAAATTCCCTGGGCAGAAGTAAGCATGCAAGTGAACGAGTGAATGCCCTGGGCTATCATCCTGAACAGATTCATTGGTATTTTGGGCTGGGATAAAATGTTAAAAGATACCCAAAAACTGGGGTATCAATAAAACTGGTCCTGAATTTTCCTTTTTTTTTTTTTTATTTATTGACAAGGAAGAAGTAGTGGAGGATGCCAGAATTGCTGATGAACCATAATTTACCATTTTCGTGTCAGTCCATTTACGAGATCACTCAAGGACAATTCACAATCTGATGCTTGGTGGCATCCTCTCCCCCAGGCTCTAGCCACGGCAGGTTTTGCTCGAAAACAAAAGCAGAAACAGCCCCGCGGTCCAGGAGCTGGGGCCAACGGATGGAAGCTGAAATAGCCTGTCGAACTCCTGGACTACGGAGGCTCCAGAAACAAATACGCCGCCTGCAAACTCCGAGGCGGACAGATTTCAGTGAACTTCCAGGTCGCTGCACTGGAAAAACAAACGCGTCTTATCAGGTCCGCCTTAGGCGGCAGGTCCTGGATGCACCAGGCCACAACACTAAAGCTTGCTTCAGTTTCCTCACTGGAGACATTTTTCGACTAAGTGCACTTACTGACTTCAAAAGATGGATTTCTCGCACACGGAACGTGGCTCTAAGGGGATTTATTTATTTATTTTTTTAAGTATAGAAAGCAGGGTAATTTAGTAATTATACACTGTAAACAGCCTTTCCTCTACAGAAAGAATCACTGCAATCTTTGAAAGGAGTGTTAGATCTTGATTCAGTCCTTTAAAATGAAAAAGGTCTTCAGATTGGATTGGATCACAGTACATGGGAACCCAAATGATTCTTGCTTCATATTGCTGTGCAGCATCCAAATAAATAGAGAGAGTTCAGAAGAGAAAGAAAAAGGTTTAGGGAGGGTTCTGATTAATGTGCCAGAAAATCCCTGCCAATTCTGAAGGGGAAAGGCGAACGACAACAAAGACGTAGGGATGACCAGAGACAATAACGAACGTCACCAGAATCCTCAGATTTGTCTCTCTCGTCCATTCCATATTTTCAAGACCAGACTGATCTGTGCTCAAGACAGGGGCCAATGTACTAAAGGTTCTCTCTTATTTTGCATTGATAAACAAAACACACCACACTTAATCCATAAGGCCCATTGCCATTTTTAACAAGTAAACAAATGTTCTAGACGTAGGTCCTACTCAATCTATTAATGCAAAAAAAAAAAAAAAAAAGGGAAGGATATTCCCCATGTAAGATGGGAAAGCATCATGCAATAGACTCATGAATGCAACAGCAGACTTAAGACAGTGGCACTTCGCAGCTTGTCTTGTAGCAGACGCACATTTGTTTCCTCTGATTCGGCGGTAGACGCGTACTTCGCTGACTTTACAGTACATGCGGGAAAACAAATTATGCGCGTATCTCATTATTAAAACTACAGACATACTATCCATTTTCCTGCATGTACTATAAAGTCGGCAAGGAATGCGCGTACCGCCGAACTGGGGGAAACGAATGCTCATCTCTAGTAGATGGTTCGTGCAATGGTATTTCCCTTCAGCCGGTCACCTTGACAGGATACAAAAAACTAGAACAGCACGAAGACCTCAGGTCCATAAAATCAGAACCTTGGTTTTTTTTCTTCAAGAGAAAAGTCACTTGCAATGAATTTCTGGGCTCAGACTTTGCTTGTCTAGCCTTCCACTTGGAAAAGCGTCTGCTTCTTTCACTGGCAAAAGACATTTCAAAGACCCTTGAACTGCGAGAGCCAACATGTCAACTAGTTTGGAGACAGCAAGGGGGTGACATAATAAGCTGTGTATTAAAACTGCAGGCCCACCCCAGAAAAAACCAGGTTGCTCCATGCAGCCTGATGGAGCTATTTGTCCTTGGGTGTAGTGAGGAGTCCCGCGCACGTATTCTTCTAGAGAGCAACAGGAAAGGTGAAAAATGAAATCCTATATGGGGGCAGGGGGAGGTCTGGTATTGAATTTCCCTGTTCAAGGCGAGGAAGCCACTAGAAGCAATGGAAGCCTTTTCTTGGGTAGAATTACCTTGTTTTAAGTATATGGATGTTGCGACGTGTCGAACAGGAAGACTTTTGTTAACAAAAGATACATAAAGCCTTCACTGTGGCAAGGTTTTCTGCTGATTGTTATTTAGTATGGACAACTAGCAAATATTCTCTATCGTATCAAGCCAGACACACTGCCCAAACTATTTTTCATCTTTGTTTTCTCTGTTAACCAATGGTGGCTGATGGGTCACAAAGCTATTGGTGCAATGAACCCCGCTCCACCCCTCCATAATGCTCTCCTCCCCCATCCCTCTAAACTGGTGTCCATCCTCCACTCCTGACTCTCTGTGACCCCCTCCCACCTCCCCTCCCTGTTAACCTTTTGGGTCTCTGGTCTCCTAATTTAATTTTTCAGGAAGCAATCACATCCCCACCCCTACATGAGCCACCACTGGTCCCAACTCTAGTGACAACTACGGAAAGCTCGAGAGAGACACTGTCCATTTTGCTATTGTGTTTCACAGCAACGGTGATTAATTACACATTAAGCTCTGGTTTTTCTTTTATCTGACTGGGACACACATAAAGGCTAAGAGGACCAAGGAGATAAAGCGATTCGACTGGCTTCGGGTCACCCGTGACCTAGCAGGGCGTTGAAGAGAGAGCCACGAGAAACCAGGCTTCTCGCATGAGGCTCAACGGTCGAATCCCTGGGGTTAAGCCAAAAGATTGTGGGGGGAGGGTCAAGACCCAAAGTCCCCACTTAGAAAGTGGGGTGTGGGCCCTGAAGAGCAGGGGAGAGTCCAGGACACCTCCTGCACCCCCAGTCCTGATGCTCTCCGCACTCCACCATGTGACCTCTTTCTTCAGGGTCGGTTCTAAACTCTCGCTACAGCAAACCTCATTTTCACCTCGTCCCTCCATCTTCCCCAAATCTAAGGGAGCACCAGGGCGATTTTCATAGCATTTCCTGGACGCAATTCCCTGAAACACGGCAGGGAAACAACACACGATTGTAACAATGAAGAGAAGCATAAAGATCTAAAAAAAAACATCAGAGTCTTAGAGCCTGCATTAAAAGCAGATCTGCAATTAAACTCCTTTCCATGTCTGCTTTGTGTAACAAATAAGAGGGTAATTTGCTAACAGTTTAGTAGAGTTTATCCTTCTGCAATTCGTTTCCCCATCAGATAGTCTCCATCGTAATTATAAGTGCCGAGTGTTAACATTCAGTGCCAGTCGATTCAGAAACTGGCACTTGGGAAGGAGGTAAGATCCCAGCTGGCCTGAACCTAAAACAGCCGCAGCAGGATCTGACGAGCTACGAAGACAGGGAATGATCAGGTCCAGCTTCCCCTTCCTTCCCCAAGCTCCGCTCTCACCGAGGATCAGTCACAGGTGCATCGATGCATGAGAGACCTGATGAAAGCATTGCACGGAAAAAAAAAAAAAAAAAAAGTACACGGTCCACTTGGTATCTGTATGTCCCTTCCTCCAGATGTGCAGCAGCCATGGCGACCGCTGAAACTTGACTCACGTTTGGCACAAACACCGCGCACGTTTCACGTGAAACAGTTGAAAGCCAACAAATGGGAAAATAAAATAAAAACAAAAACAGGCAGGTACCATCAACTGGACAATCCAAAGAAATAAAGCAAGCTGGAATTTCACAAATGACCAGAGGGACGCGAGTCCCAGCTTGGCCGAAAGCAGGTCATGAGTAGTAGCGAGCATCGCTGACGTGTCCTGGGGCGGCGAGGGCTTCCAAGAGCGAATGGTGGTCAGGAAGGCCAGGAATCCTCCAACCTGCCTTTGAGGAAGGCGGCTGCTAAAACTCTCGCGGAAGAATGAAGAACCGATCCACGCGGGCCTGGATTTTCCGATGGGCAATGCTAGGCCTGTGCCACGGGTAGCACAATTTTGGGGACAGAAAAATTGCTGCCCTCTTCTACCCTGTGGATCTCTGATTTCACACCCCCCTCATCACCCCAAATTCTGACCCAGGTCGGTTCCCTCACCCCCCCGCCGCAGAGTTCAGAGCTGCTGCTCTACTTCCACTGTTGTCAGAAATCAGTGAGCATGGGAACTAGGTCAGGCCAAGCCTCTCTGCACCAAAGCCCAGGGAAGGCGGGGCCTGGGAGCACATGGCTTCGGCCTGCCTCAGTCCCCACAGTTCACCGATTTGTGATAATGGAAGAGGCAGAGTGGGAATCCTGAGCTTTTGAGGAAAGGCGGCAGGAGGGGAAGGATTGCATGTCCAGGCTAGGACGGAAATCAAATCGGAGGACTGTAGGGTGGAGTGGCAGGAGGAATCAGGGCTTCACATGATGGGAAATCAGGAGGTCCACAGCGAGTCAGAGGTCAGCAGGCAACAACAGTGCCTAGGGGCAGCAAAAGCACAAATCCATCCCTGGATCCATGGCATCTGAAAACCATGGACCAACAGTGCAATACCATTAATGAGGAGTGCCGTGGGTGGTGACCAGGAATGTGGATGCCACGTGAGTAGGAAATGCACATAAGAGAAGTAGGATAGTCTGGAAGTCGAGGCATCAGTTTTACCTTCATTGCCCCTGAAGGGCGATTTTGTGCCACAGAACAAGGCCCATTCTCAGTTCATTGCAAAATCCTTCTTCTTGGACATCAAGACTGTGTGTATGTATATATATGTATATATATATATATATACATATACACACATATATATATATACACATATATATATATACACATATATATATATATATATACATAGACACACACACACACACACATATATACACCGGTTTGTGTGTATTATTGTTGTAACATACTTAGGTCTGCTTGAAAGCAATTGTGCCACGATAGCTAAGCGATGACAACTGCATTAGAATTCATGCCATAGGAGTGCACAGTCTGCAATTGATCTATGTTTAACTTATCAATACTTATTTGTATACAGGGTCTCATGATTGTTTGTTTGTGCTACATTTGTTAACATTAAGGTGTTCATTTATTTTAATTTTTTTGTGAATGATCGATAAAGATTCATGTTTTAATTGATACCTCATTAGCAATACTAGTGCTCTTCTGTCCATTCCTTTGGAAAGTTTTTCTGCTTGTTTACTGAGCACCTTATATGATTACATATCACCTGGTCCTTTGTACTTATATACACACATACATAAACTGAAGGTGGATGCCATTTTACTTTTTCCACCCATAAAATCAGAGGAGAACTTGTGTTTCATTTTCTCTCATAGCCAGAATCTCCCAGGTAGATTTTTCTAGTCATTCTCATGCTGGTTTGCAAGTTAATAGTAATTCCAGCAGTAACGCAATTGCATAGCACAACTGTATGAAACAAGTCATCACATCAAACGAAAACCAGTTTCTGTCTGGTCTCCCCCCCCCCCCCCCCAGGATTTCTCTCCCTCTCTTCCCTTATTTTAACGAGGAGTCAATAAAATGCTCTCCTACCAGTCCGTAGCACAACTTTCAAATCTGCTATGTGCTATATATAAAAGTGGAACTGTAAAATGAGGGAACATTTTTTTCTTTTTTAATCTAGGTCATGCTAAAATGCTGTGGTGGCTTTACAAACTTCAACGTACTACTTCGCTCACATCTGGGAAGCTCACTGCAATGGGATCAAGGAATAATGCAAGAGAACGTTGCAGGCAGCCCAATAAAACATGCCCGTTTTACCAGTTGCTCCCCAAAGGGACTGAAGTTTTTTAAGTTACAGGTCGCCAGCTGGAAGAACAGGCCGCAGATAGTCTGGATGACTCCCAGTTACCTTCTAATCTACCTAGGTTCAACTTGCCACCTCACAATGAGTCTCAAAAGATGGCCACCCTCTTTCTTACAGTGCTGGCCTTCATAAGCCTCCAGTGGGAACCAACCTCATGAAGCTCAGAAATCAGTCCATGCTTGCGGAGATCTGAAGAACTCCAGGCTAGGAACTCAGCAGGGCTGTGGTCTGGTCAGGTCTGGTAGTTGGGATACACTGGGGCAGCTGCGACTTGGTTATAACAGAATACACGGCCGTTCTAATTCACTCACGGGGTTGGGACTACGTTACTAGAGTGGACCTAAACCTAAAGAGACAGTAAAACAGGCCACTGCAACATTCTGTGACCTGGTGCCCTGCCATCAATGATAACATTCAAATATACAAATACCACAAACACACGCACCATTTTTTGATGTCTCGCTCTTATTATTTACGAGTCCCTCGTATGAGGAAATGGTACTTTAGAAACATAATATAGGACTTTAAAAGAACGTCTTTTTTGCTCCTGAATGCGGTATTTTTCCCACGAAGGGAACAAGGACCTTCAATGCCCTGTTAGGCTGCAAGGCCATCACCAGCACAGTTGCACAGAGCATAATCTGCACAAGGACACCAAGAAACAGCAGAGGAAGGCCTGCTCGTGCCATAGCGAAAAAGAAAGATTAAGAGGACCAGGGAAGGTCACGAAGGACTAATGGCTTTTGCGGCTTTTTAGTTCTCTCAGGTTCAAGTTCATTAATTTTTATTTTATTTTTTTTTTTAGAATTTATAGCTTCCTCCTGCTCGACTCTCACTTACTGCTCATTTCAGCTGCCACTTTCTATTTTTCGGTTTTGCAATTTAAAAAGAAAAACCTGCCACTGACCCTACCACCCACCCGTCCGGGACACGGACATCATGGCTTGGTGGAACAGCATTCGCTATGATAAAAGAGCGCTGAGTTCAGGTCACTCTGCGAGCTGGTACAGGATGGCAGCCGAGAAGTAGGTGACATCAGCAATTATCCGAAAGTTAACGAGTGCAACCGGGCGTGACGCAGTGAAGGAAACTCAGGATCAAATCATCTTACGCCCCGCCACCCCCTCCTCCATTACCACCAAAAAAAATTCTATAAATTAAAATAAATCTCATCCATAGGCTTGACCAGTGGCGGAAGAGGTCAGGAGGGCAAAAAGCCAACTGCTGCCGCTGTGCTGACCTCTCCCCGATTACAGAGCTGCTCCGAAGCCCCCTGCCTCCGCCATCTCCCCCCTCGGGGCCAGCGAGGGCTCCCAGTGCCAGCCACACTGGGCATATCCGTCCGGGGCAGAGGTGGGAGAGAGAGAAGCGGGCAATAAAATTCTCATTATGCACACTCTTGGGACTGTCAGCATGACAGGAAAGTCTTTGTAACCTGGGGTTTTTGGTTTTTTTAAGAATTATCCTCTATGCAAGAAGTAGGCCTATAATTCACAGCTAACAGTTATCGTGGGCCCACCCAGCCTGACCCCTGCCTATTCAGCCTCTGACAATCTCCCTCCCCTGTCAGCACCTTTTGAATCTGCCTCAAGCATGCTTGTAACTCTGGAAATTTGCTTATTTTCTGTTATTAAAAAAAACAAAACCTTTGACAACAGGAAAGAAAGAAAAACTCTGCAAAATCCCATCACCTTGACAAGCTGCAAATTAGGTAAATGATATTCTCTCTCTCCTTACAAACCCGAAATGCATGAAACGCATCAAAGCTTATGCTGCTGCTCTTTGAATTCTGTTGTCGAGGGGGGGGGGGGAGGGGGGGGTTTGCAAAGCAGACTGGCGCGGATCCAAGCGCCAGGAATAGTCAGCGTGCCTCCATGGCAACAGGTAGCGGCGTTCTTCGGCGAGCACAGCAAAACCCGACGCAGCACCTGCCGCTGGAGACACCAGGACGGGGAAAGCTGGGAGTCCGGCAGCAAATGCAGTAACTTACAAAGCCGAGAGATGAAGAGCGAGGGGAGGGGGGACGGACGTGCGTTCCATC